>NW_015170986.1:7418-27022 GCF_001447785.1 Gekko japonicus | reverse complement strand
GGAGGGAGGGGGGCGGGCGGGCAGGGGGGGTGATGGGCCATGCCGCCTCTGCCTCCTCCTCCTCCTCCTCCTTGCAGGTCCTCTCCTTGGGCGCCGGCCTGGACTCGCTGTACTTCTGCCTGAAGGACCGGGGCCTCCTAGGGCGGGCCACCCTCTTCCTCGAGGTGGACTTCCCGGCCGTGGCGGCCCACAAAGCGGCCCTGAGCAGGTCCTCTCCTTGGGCGCCGGCCTGGACTCGCTGTACTTCTGCCTGAAGGACCGGGGCCTCCTAGGGCGGGCCACCCTCTTCCTCGAGGTGGACTTCCCGGCCGTGGCGGCCCACAAAGCGGCCCTGATCGCAGCGCGGGAGGAGCTGGCCGCCATGGTGGGAGGCAGAGCTCGGGAGCAGGAGTCCGGTAAGGTGACCGGGCTGCGTGCCTGCCCCCCGGGGGGGGGGGACGCCCCAGGGAAGGGCTGACGACCCAAGGCTGCCAGCCCTGTGGCTTTGCAAGGGTGGGTAGGCAGGCAGGCAGGCAGCCAGGTGGGCTCAGTGGAGGGCAAGAGCTCCCCTGTTTGGGAGTCAGCTGTTCCCGAGCTGTCAGGGTTCAGATGCCGGGGCATCCTGGACAGATTGCCGCTCTGTGAATTGGGATCAAGTAGCCAGGACGGAACCTGGGACTGAAACGTCTTGGCTTCTCAGGTCCCAGCACTGAATAGGAGATGCTTGTATTGGTTGGAACAGTATGAAATGTGAAACAACTAACTGCCTTGATTGGTTGGTGCACTAGATAGGAGGCAGAATCGAATGGCTGCTCTGCTCACAAACTCTCGCGTGTGCAGAGGAAGGTTTTCTGTCCAGAGGAGCACAACTTTTTCTTGCGTTGTTCAGACCTTTGCCCCTGTGGTGACGGGCGTCTCCTAGTGCTGAGAACGCTGGGCAGCGTGTCGCGCTTGGTTCATAGGTTGCTCTCATGAAGGTTGATAATGCTGTGGTCATTGTTTCCTAGGAGCTGTTCATTTTGCAGGAGAAGATTACAGATTGCTGGGGGTGGATCTTGCTGAACTTCCAGAGCTGGAGGAAGCCTTGCACTGTGCGGGCCTAGACCCCCAAGCGCCCACCCTGCTACTAGCAGAAGTGGCACTTACGTATATGGAAGTCGAAAGGTATGGGGCATACCCTGTTTTCTGTGTCAAATAATGGCCACGTACTTAAAGGCCTTAGAGGCACTGTGATGGATATGTCCTCGATACTACAGAGTCAAGTTAGTGTACTGCTGTGAGTGCCTTGAGGGAGCATGATATTGTTCCACTACGGAAGTAAAGTAGACCAGAACTTTTGTGTGTTTTGCGCGGGTCAGTGAGCTGTAGGAAAAGCACCATGAATGAGAGAGACAGTGTGGGCTGCTGGTGTCATTAAAGAAACTGCTGAGTTGTTTATGACCAGCAGTGGTATGCCCATGTGCACATATGAGAAATGTACAGCAGGAAGGGCTATTTCCCGGGTGAAAATCAAGAACGGTTCAGGTCGTTGTACATGTGTTGGTTAAACACCCGAGAGCTTAAAAAAAGAGTCCTGGTGGATCAAAGCGTTCAGTGCCTGAATCTGCCTTATACTGAATCAGATCAGTATTGTCTACTCAGAATGGCAGTGGTTCTCCAGGATCTCAGGCAGAAGAGGTCTTTCACATCACCTGCTACTCGATCCTTTCAATTAGACATCCTGGGGGTTGGACGTGAGGAGGGGTCTTCTGCGTGTCGAGGAGATGCTCTCCCGCCAAGTCACAGCCCCTCCCCAGTCGTCCATCTGGTCCAGCACCCTAACCCTCACGCGGGGGCTGAGAGGCCTTCCTCAGATGTTGCCTCCTGGGACTGATATTCAGAGACTGACTGCCTCTAAATGTGGACATTTCCTTAAGTCACGGTGGCTGCTAGCCACTGATAGAACTATTTCCGTGGATCTATCTAGTTGGGTTTTTAAGCCATCTATGCCTATGGTCGTTGCTACATCCTCTGGCAGGGGAGTCCACATTTTAATCACTGGTTACATTAAAAAGTATTTCCTTTTGTCTGTCCTGAATCGATGGCCCATCAGCTTCATTGGATGCTCCAAGTTCAAGTGTTTTATGGGAGGGAGGAAAAAATCCTGGTCTGCTCTACACCGTGTCTCCCTCCCCCTTAGCTGTCTGTCTGTCTGTCTGTCTCTCTTTTTTAGCGTGTTAAGGTTCTTCAGGCTTTTCTCATAGAAAAGGTCCTCAAATCCTCCTGGTTGTCTTCTTATTTTCCAGTTCTGCAATATTCTTGTAATATGTGGTGACCAGAAATAATCACATGTAGTAACTGTAAAAGTCTTAGAGTCATAAGAACATAAGAGACGCCAATGTTGGATCAGGCCAGAGGCCCATCCAGTCCAACACTCTGTGTCACACAGTGGCCAGAAATACCAGTGCCATCAGGAGGTCCAGCAGTGGGGCCGGGACACTAGAAGCCCTCCCACTGTTGACCCCCCCCCCCAAGCACCAAGAAGACAGAGCATCACTTGCCCCAGAGCCCCTAGCTATACCTTGTGGCTAATAGCCACTGATGGACCTCTGCTCCATATGCTTATCTAATTCTCTTTTGAAGCCGTCCATGCTTGTAGCCGCCACCACTTCCTGTGGCAGTGAATTCCATGTGTTAATCACTCTTTGGGTGAAGAAGTACTTCCTTTTATCTGCTCTAACCCGACCGCTCTGCAGTTTCATGGAGTGCCCATGAGTTCTCATATTGTGAGAAAGGGAGAAAAGTACCTCTTTCTCTTCCTGCTCTTTCCCATGCATAATCTTACAAACCTCAATCATGTCACCCCTCAGTCGTCTTTTCTCCAAGCTAAAGAGCCCTAAGCGCTTTAACCTTTCCTCATAGGGAAAGTGTTCCAACCCTTTTATCATTCGAGTTGCCCTTTTCTGCACTTGGCAGAGGGCATTCTTATTGCTCAGCTGCGCCGTCTAGTTCAAGGAACAGTTCTCCCACCCCAGCTACAATGCATTTTGAGGTGTTTGTGGCCCTTCTAGACTTTTCCATGGCCTCGTATGGTGTGATGGGCATGGTCACTCTCTTTTTATTTATTTGTTGTTACGTATGTCACGGAATCGGTCCTTGGCCTAAAACTCTGCCAGACCTCTGGTATACCTATAACACTTTTAATTTCTATAGCAGCAGTTTGCCTCTATCATTGAAACTGTGGTTCTGTTCCTAGGGGGCTTCAGGCTGCTGCTGTGTGCTGTGTGTGGCCTTCAGGACATCACTGTGCCCGACTTTGCCTCGCATGACTTCTGCGTTCTGGAAATGTTTATACTTTGCAGAAGTCAGAAGTCACCATCAAATTCTAAATAGATAAAGTATCTGAAAACCAGCTTCCTGGGACTCTCCTGGTCAGCCTTGACTCTCTGAGTCGACCTCGCTTAACCCTGACTTTCCTGACCCCAGAGATCAAAAGAAAGGGGCTGACTTTGTTGTGTACATCAGATGTTTATCACAGACTTGACTGACACTTATAGTCGTTTCTGTGGGCGAAAGAGGGTACTTAATGTCTGAATTTAGTCTTGTTCCTGGTTGTTCTGATCAACCACCCTGCCATTATGGGTCTTGGCAGAACAACTAAGGATATGCTTTATAGGATTATATAAGTGCAGTGTTTTACATATTGGGGTTGTGTTGAAATATTCTGTGTTGAATATTGAAATGCTACAAAAATGTTTTCTGACTTAAGAATGTGTAATGGAATAAATTGAGTTTTGGTTTAGAACAACTCTCTCTCTTTTGATGCAATTGGGAAGCCAGCTTCTCTCCCTCCCCAAAATGAACACAGTGGGAATGAGAGTGCATGAAAAGTTTCCTGCACCCCTCATTTCCCCAATATGGTATTGTTTGCCTTTCTCACTTGGATTCAAGGCAGATTACACAGAGTGAGTCAAGACAATCGACGGATAGGACGTTCTGTAAACAGTGCGGTAGGACTAGGGTTGTAGAACCAACCGGGATTGTTTTCTTGGGATTGAAATGGTTAGTTTTCATTCATGTGAATCTGTTGTTCTGTTCTTCTTTCAGTTAGCTTGTGCTATGCCAGGAGATTACCCAGGAAGTGAGTTATCTCCTGTTGTGGATGGGGTTGCGCTTGCCTTAAAGGAGTACGTTCATAGCTTAGGGGCTGTGACTCAGTGGTAAAGCACCTGCTTGGCATGCAGACGTTCCCAGATCCAATCCCCGGCATCTCTAGAGAAAAGATTTGTGCTAGGTGATGTGAAGGACCTGTGCCTGAAACCTTGGAGAACCACTGCCAGTCTGAGTAGACAATACCGATTTTGATGGACCAAGGCTCTGATCCAGTATAAAGCACTTTCATGTGTTCTCCTGGATCCAGGCCTCTTGTTAGAAGAAGAAGAGAAGAGATTGTATTTATACCCCGCCCTTCACTTGGAGTCTCAGAGTGGCTTACAAACTCCTTTCCCTTCCCCTTCCCACAACAGACGCCCTGTGAGGTGGGTGGGGCTGAGAGGTGGGTGGCTCTGACACAAACTGCTATTTTTCAAGGACAGCTGTGCCAGAGCTTGTGACTGACCCAAGGTCACATCAGCAGGTGCAAGTGGAGGAGTGGGGAATCAAACCCGGTTCTCCCAGATTAGAGTCCACACACTTAACCACTACACCAAACTGGCTCTCTGTTAGATATGCATATATGGCGGTAGTTGCCGGGGAGCCTTCAGCTGGTGAACCAGCCGCGGCTCTTCCTGGACAGAAGAGATCTTGCCACTGTGGTGTATCGCCTGGTAACGTGTGGATTGGATTACTGCGGTTTGCTCGGGGGGGGGGGATGCTCTTGAAGGCTGTTTGGAAGCTACAGTTGGTATAGAATACTATGACCAGGGTGTTGATTGGAGTGGGCTGTAAGGACCATACCTCTCTAGTCTTGCTCCAACTACACTGCCTCCTAGTTTGTCTCTGGGGTCAATTAAATGTGCTGGTATTGCCTTTAAAAGGCCTTGTGTGGCCTGGGACCAAAGTGCTTGGAGGACTGAGCCTTTTTCCAAAAGAACTTTGTCCTGGGAGGCCCAGCTTTGGTTGCTCCACCCTCTGAGGCTAGGCAGGTGGCAACCAGAGAAAAGGGCCTTCTCTGTCATGCCACCAAAAATTTGGAAATCCCTCCCCCCGGAAGATTCATCTTTCTCCCTCGATCGGTGTCTTTTACCAGCAGGTGGAGACTTGGGGGGGGGTTTGGGTCCGTTTGGCACACCCCCAGCAATGATAACTGGCTCTTCTTTTAGTGTTACTTATTCATGGATTTTTGATTGAATTTTATATTTTAACTGTATTTTAATTCTTATTTGCATTATTTATATTTTACTATATATAGCTACCTTGTGGACCCTGATTAGGTGGAAAAATGGCATAAAATATTTTAAATAAATAAAATAAGGTATGCTATAGCTGGTTATTTTTATTTGCTCCTGCTAGAAGTGTTTTAGCGTTAATGCTGCTTTTTGGGTTATAGTTGATTGTGTGGCTGTGACTGCTACATTTTTTAGACGTTTAGAGGCTGTAGATAACTTAAAAGCTGCCGTATCCCTTTCCTCCCGTGATGGTGTGTGCTCCAGGTCAGACGCCCTGATCCAGTGGGCAGCCAGGCATTTCTCACAGGCGTGGTTCGTCCTCTATGAGCAGATCCATCCCGGCGATCCTTTTGGACACGTCATGCAAAACCATTTCAGACAGTGCAACGCGCAGCTGTGCTCCTTGGCCCAGTACCCTGACCTCAAGGCCCAGCGGATGCGCTTCATGCAGGAGGTTGGTGCAGGGCTCGTGGAACCTGGGAGAGGCAGGGGGAGCGAAGAGGGTGCCGTTTTCGTAAAGGACCATGGTATTTGGTGGTAGGGTTTGTACGCTGCTTTTCAGCTGTAACGGTGAGCAGAACCGTCTACAAGAACAAAACCAGTGGATGGATTAGGACGAAACCCATTGACGTAGTGTGTATAACATACTGGGGGGGGGCGCGGGTGTCAGGTTCCCAGTCAAATCACTCTCTACACACGCTTTGGCAGTGAATGCTTTATTTAGAGATAAGAGATGCTGTGGGTTCAAGCTCTTTGTTAGGACTGATTTGCAAAGGCGGGAAAGGACAAGATATTGGTAAAACCCCCAAAATTCCATGCACACCAACGTCAGCGTTACTACAGTGACTCTGAAAGACATACAGTCACCATCTAGCCAGGCACAGTCTTCTCCAAGGACATTTCTCGTGTGAAAAATGTCTTGGGGCCCCCTTAGGAAAGTTACCAAGCAATCCTCCCTAGCAAACTACACACACCCCCCCCCCCCAGGAATTTAATGGCAAACGAGAGCAGCGATAAGAACATGGAATACAAGCAGTGTAAATCAAGCATGGGCAATGCAACCCATCCAGCCAGCCTGTTCCGGTGTTAGGCACTTGAGGGGGATGCCCTGGGTCCCACAACCTCAACTGGCACCCACTCCACTACAGAGTCCAGAATGTATAAGCCTCAGAATTGCTTCCCAGGATAACAGAAATGTGCTTGGTTCGAGTCCAGTCGCACCTTGATGACCAGCAAGGTGATTCTCAAGGGTCACACTTGAGCGTAGCTCTTCTCCTGCAGATCAGCACAGCTGCCCACCCAGGACTGTCTTGCGTAAGGAGAAACTGCAAGTGCTGTTGCAGCTGATTTGTATAGTTTAGGCTTTGCATCTTGTTCTTTCCAATACTTAAGACTATTCGGACTTTTTTCTTTTACTGAGGCGAAGCTCAAGAACAAGAGGTTATCAGAAACGCGTGCATAACTTTGAGGCGTAGATCAGGGCCGCCATCGGGGTGGTGCAACATTTCTGACCGAAAAGTAGTCATGTTTAGTTTATCTCTTGGAATGTCTCACTTCAGAAATCCCAGGTTAGCTCATGAAGTTGAACTTCTTTTCTGGCCTCAGCTGAGAGCACCACAAAGCTATACGGGGTATTTTTAATATCAGCCATTTTATATTCGACCCCTTTCCTAATAATCCCTGACATAAAAGTTTGCCTTTTTCACCGCTGCAGCACACACTGGTGGGTTGACGCTTTCATTGAGCTCTCCCCACCACGACCCCCGAGGTCTTTTCCCCTCCCAGTCTCAGCGAGTTCAGAGCCCCCCGTTAGCCTAGACTTGGAGGCTGAGAGTTTGTGTCCCAGTGGGCATCACCTCTCACTGATCAACACTGAACTTAATTTGACCACATTGTCACCCGCTCACCCTCTTCACAGTCAGCCTTGGTTTTCACCACCCTGCATGGTTTTTGTGTCATCTTCACACTTGGCCCTCTGTGCAGAGATCACCCACAGTTTCAGATCATATGTGAACAAACTAGATAGCACCGGCCACAATACCAGTCCTTCTGGGGCTCTGCTGCTTACTTCTCTCCATTGTGAGCATTGTCTGTGTACTGCTGTTTGCTTTTCTGTTGTTTAACCAACATTAATCCCTAAGAGAACCCGTCCTCTTATCCCGTGACTGCTGAATCTACTCAGATATCTGTGATGAGACACCTTGTTAAAACCCTTTTAAAAGTCCGAGTATGCAATGTTTACTGGGTCACCGTTATTTGCATACTTGTTCAGTTTCTCCAAGAACTCCAAATGGTTGGTGAGGCAGGACTCCCCTTTGAAGAAGCCATGCTGATTTTTCATTCAGCTGGCTTTGTCCCTCTGTGCGCCTAATAACTCCATCTTTGATTACAGTTTCTACTGATATGTCTGGGGCAGATGTTACAAAACAAATGTGGACAATCACGACCTTATCTAGAAACAAATACTGAGAAAACAGTCGTGAGAGTCTGACCCACAGATCAAGATAGTCAACAACAAGACTTACAAAGAAAATATTTTTTATCTATTGTTGCCAATAAACACTACATAACAATGAACAAATTCCATCAAATCATAAGAAAATCCTTGTATAAGAATGCATCAAGGTTGTCTCTGGATTTTATAACAATGTTTCAAAAACAGATCTTTCTCAGGAAATATTTCTATAAAGTAGTACAAGAGCTTTCATGCTCGTTCGTGTTCGTTCAATACAACTTAACACAATACAACTTAACACAATACAACTTAAAACTTTCCTGGTGGGAATGGGCACAATTAAAATCAACATACCAAAAAGACTCGAAAACAGGATTCTACGTAGATAAGACAGAGTTAGATAAGATTTGGTTGTCCTCCAATGATAAAATGGTTCAAAAGGTATATAGAATCTTACTAGAAGAATATACAAAAGAAGAAGGAGAGAAGAAAAATATTGCTGCATGGACGCGAGATATAGGTTATGAAATACAAACAGACAAATGGTTAAAGATGTGGAAGCTAATTAAGGTTATGAGGGCAGCTAGCTTCAAAGAAAACGTGTTCAAAATGTATCATAGATGGTACTGGCCGCCAGAAAGAATAGCCAAATGCTATGCTAACTATCCCAACACTTGCTGGAAATGTAAAACAAGTGTTGGTACCTTTTACCATATGTGGTGGCAGTGTCCAAAAATGCAAAAATTTTGGATATGTATACAGAAAATGATACAAGAAATATGTAAAGTGAAACTGGATCTAGTGCCAGAGATATTTTTACTTAACCTACTTCCGGAAGGTATAAACTATAACGGTAAACATGTGATATTATATACAATAACTTCAGCAAGGATTTTGTGGGCAAAATATTGGAAGCAAGATGTCACTCCAAAACAAGAGGAAGTGGTAAAAAAATTGATGAAAGTAGCAGAAGTAGACAAGCTAAACCTAATTTTACAAGGGAAATATGATGAACTTTTTGAAAAGAGATGGGTGGGAATGTATATATGGTTAGAAAATGTATAAATGACTCGAAGATGTATGTATATTTGAGAGTTTAAGATGTACAAAAAAACCAACAAATAAAACGTTAAAAAAAAAAGCTTTCATGCTCATAAATTGCTATAGACAGAATCAGGAGAAGTAACGCATTTAGTGGTAGGACACTGACTTGAATACTTTTGAGACCAGCATCCTACCACTAAATGTCCCTTCCTGCGCTGTGCTTCTGAATGCTCTCTGAGTTTGTGTCTGCTGCCTGATATTTGATCAGTGTTTCCGTGTCAACAGTTTCACAGCAGCTGTAAAACTCTGTGTTCTGGGCCAGGTCAGAAGTGAATAAGTGCATCACAGGACTCTTGACAGCTACCCATAAATGGTTTAAATTTGTAAAGAAAAAAAAGTCATGTTAGTCTGTAGTAGCAGAATAAAATTAGAGTCCTGTAGCTCCTTAAAGACCAACAAATGTGTATCGACTGTAGACGTCCTTGAGCGCCAATGCTTGCTCTGTCAGATTTGACAAAGGGTGCTTTGGCTTGTGAAAACTTCTACCCTGGAACGTTCTGTGGTCTTCAAGGGGCTGCTGGACTCGGATTTTGTGCTGAGAAAAGGAGGAGGCCTCTGTTTCCTTGGCTCCTTCGTTCCCCACTCACTTAGAACCCTTGCTGTTCTCTCTCTCTAGGGCTGGGCTGAATGTCACGCCATGGACATGAAGGAGTTCTATGACCGCTTTGTCTCTGAAGATGAGCGGCGGAGGATCCAGGCCTTGGAGCCCTTTGACGAGTTTGAGGTGATCTTGGGCCTTCCACCCCTGCTGCTGCGGAGGTGGGGCTTCAGGGCCCTTGAAGGTGGCGGGAGGGGGGGGAGGTGTGGCCACACGTGTGTCCGCTGGGGCTGTAGTGGCTGAGGGAGCAGGTGCTCCGGGAGGGAGGGAGGGAGGGAGGGGGCGGCCGGCCCTCTGTGCTACCCGTGGAGCCCAGGTGTTGGTCGTGGCCGGCCGGCTGGCCCTTGCTTGCGTGTCTTTGCCGCTGCTATCTTTGGTTCTGGCGGCGGGACATTTCCCGAGCTCAGGAGGCGTTTTGGCCACGGAGCTGTCCAGGCAGGGAGCCCCTCGGGTGACCCAGTTGCCTGCCATGTGGGGGTCTGGCGGAGCGGGTGGCAGTGCCAGAAGAAAGCTCCCTCTGGCCGCTGACTCCCTGTTCGGGTCTCACTGGCTGCACTTCTGCTGTGTGGGCCTTAAAGCCCACCGGCCAAGGAGTTTTGAGGTAAGCTTTCTGGCCATAGGGTACCTGAAGGGCTGACGTCGAGAGGGTGCTGCGGAGTTGTTTTCTGTTGCCCCAGGAGGTCCGGCAGGAACCAACGGGCTGAAATTAAATCAGAAGAGTTTTCAGCTGCCCTGACCTGGATAGCCCAGGCAAGCCGGATCTAAGCTAAGCAGGGTCGACTGTGGTTCGTGCTTTTGGATGGGAGACTTCCCGGAAG
This sequence comes from Gekko japonicus, assembly GCF_001447785.1. Classification (NCBI taxonomy): domain Eukaryota; kingdom Metazoa; phylum Chordata; class Lepidosauria; order Squamata; family Gekkonidae; genus Gekko; species Gekko japonicus. Next base: position 16,702 of record NW_015170986.1, on the reverse strand, counting down.
GCCAGGCCGGGAGGATGGTGGTGGTGGGGGGCAGGCTTCATTCTGCCACCTCTCTGGATATCCTCCAGGCCCCCACTAGGGGTCAGTCTTACCAGAGGTCACCGTGACTTCCAGGGGCAGGTGCAGGTGCACACAGGCAAATACAGGAATACCCCCCCCTCCCAGAAGTTTTCAGCTAAATGTGCCCAGTTCTTGTGGCCCTTTCTTACACACCCAGGGAAATGCCGATCGCCACTTTGGCGTCAGGATGCCATTTTTCTCCAGGCCAGTTTGGCCCTGGGGATCCTGGAGGTTTTTTTGTCATCTTCTGGGCATGGAACAGCGGTCACTGGGAGGTACTTGTGAATTTCCTGCCTTGTGCAGGGGGTTGAACTAGATGACCCTGGAGGTCCATTCCAACTCTGTGATTCTGTGATTTGTTAGTGGAAAGGCTGTTTAACCCTTCCTGTTCTGCAGTAAAACTAGCTGAGATCCTCTGAGCCTGTTTAGAACTAGAACTAGCTACAGCAGAGTAGCTTGAGCAGCTGCAGCCAAACTAGCATTAGGACTGGTCTGGAGAGGGACGCCTCCCCTTGCCTCTTTCTGGCGGCTCCGCAGGGCAGAATCGGTGGATTTCCAACCCCATCTTATGGGCCTGGTGGAGATGGCGGGGTGTGTGTGTGTGTGATTGTGCAGACTTCTTGGCTCCCCCCCCCCTTTGAGCCATCCTTGGCAGAGGCCTGGCAAGCTGGTGCCCTGGTTGAGCCTTCCTTGGATGGGCAGGGCTTCCATCTTCAGTTGGCCGCAGGTTCTGTGGTTTGTGGAAGAGACCCCTCCAGGCTGTTCCCACCCCATGTCAAAAGAGGCTGCCAACATACCAGGGTCGCCTGCAGAGAGTGTGTTTTGTAAAATAAGAGGGGTCAGAGCAGGCCGGGGGGGGGGTTCCTGGAAACAAGCTACCAAGTGACTTTTTTGTGGCAGTGGAAAGTTTCCCTGATTGGGAGCAAAGCTGGGGGACTTGGGCGATGAGTGAACGGCCCCATTCCCCCCCCCCTCTTCTGGCAGGAATGGCACCTGAAGTGTTCCCACTATTTCATCCTGGTCGCATCGAAAGGAGAGGAGTTGTGTCGGGCTCCTGCGTTTCCCGGCGTGGAAGAGAAAGGTGCAGTAACCTCCTGATACTCCATCGGGCTGGTGAGGCTGAGAGCTGCCGAGGGGTGGCATCTCCATGTGCATGTGGGCGGGAGGGGGGGGGGAGATCTCACCCTCTTGGGCTGAGAGCTCTGGCAGGCCAAGGTTTTTTGGCACCCTAGGCAAACTAGGACAAGTGTCAGGTTCTTGGATAAATCAGTTCCCAGCAACACTCATTCAGAAGAATGCAAAGTTTATTGAGACATTGATAGGATCCAGCCAGTACACTGGCTGTATTAGAACTGAAAGCAATAGATATACAAGGTTCAAACAAGGACCCAATCACCCCCAGGTATTCCACCCGCCGAAACCAATGGCTTCTTGTTCCCACCTTGGTGCCATCCCTCCAGCACATAGGCAAAAGCCAGACCATGAAAGCTGAGCATAGAATCACAGAATCATAGAATGTTAGAGTTGGAAGGGACCTTGCAGGTCATCTAGTCCACACCCCCTGCACTCTGCAGGAGCAGAGCCGAAAGACAGCCCTACAACATACCCGAGAGATGGTCGTCCAGCCTCCTCCGCTTGAAAACGTCCGAAGGAGCCTCCACCACCTCCCGAGGCATGATAAGCATTACTCTACATCAAAGCATCTAAAACCGAAAGCATTTGAAATTCACACTCTCTTGATCCCTGTCCCGACTTCTGTGGCAACAGAGCAATAGAATGGAAGGCAAGGTTGACAGACAGGGCTCCGCTGGGAAGAAATGGGAAGTCCTGACAGGAGGGCTACTCTGATCCTATCTCGGTGAAGAAGCTCCTCATCAGCCTTCTGCATTCCAGGCCTTCTGCACCATCGTTTCCCCTGGACGCTGCCCCTCCCCCTTTCTGCGCTGATTTCAGAGCGCCGGATAACAGGCATGGCTAGCCGAGAGCGGCAAGCAGGCCATCGAAGTTCAGCCTGAGAGAACTCAGCATGCCTCCAGGGCACTCTCTTCCCTTCCCCCAGGCAAGCCGTTGCGTGTGCCCACACCTGACGAGGGGCTCCTCCGACTGTTTTGGCTCAGGGCTGCTGGATCCTTTCCCTGGAAGCCCCTTGCCCCCCCCCCGGAGCCTGCGCTTGGTAGGGCTGCAAATCAAGACAGCACTCCGCATCCCTCCCCAAGTGGGTTCTTTCACCTAGATGTACCTTGGTGTCTTGCTATACCCTGAATCTCAGAGAACTGACCCAAAGGTCACCTGAGCCAAAAGGGGTCACAAGCACAACAGTGTAGACTTTTCTTAACTACTGATGGAATCCCTCAGCCCGATCCCCAGGCTAAGAGCCACGCAGGGCAAGATTGCTTTTAACTCTGGCGAGGAGGAGGAGGAGGAGGAGCCTGGCACTTCGAGGGCTCACTGCCCCCCCCCAAGAGCCACAGCCGCAGCAGAGGGCGGGGCCAGCCACCCACCCCAGGCAAGCCCGGCCGATCCCCAGGCTAAGAGCCACGCAGGGCAGGATTGCTTTTAACTCTGGCGAGGAGGAGGAGGAGGAGGAGCCTGGCACTTCGAGGGCTCTCTGCCCCCCCCCTCCCAAGAGCCACAGCCGCAGCAGTGGGCGGGGCCAGCCACCCACCCCAGGCAAGCCCGGGCCCTCCCCTCTCTCAGCCACAAAACACACACACTGAAGCAACCACTGAAACCCCTCCAGCAGGGCTCCCAGCACCCACTCCCCCCCCCACACTGTTTTCTTACACAGCATCCACAGTTAGGGTAGGAAAAGCAAAGACTAGCATCCGCCTCACGCGCAGCTCTGTCCCAGCTCCTTCCCCAGCCCAGCTGACTCAACTGGGTTACAGGGGGCGTATCAGAAACACGGCCCAGTGACCGCCAGTGGGCTAGAGATATCCTGGGAACAGCCAGTGCGGGGCAGGTGTGGTTTCCTCTTGTCAAGGAGGGAAGGAGGTCCAATCAGTTAGGAGAGTTAAGGCTCTCACACCTCTCTGCAGAATCACTGTTAGTGGAAGTACGAGGCTTGAAAATTGGCTTCATATTGCGGGGGTGGGGGTTTGGCCAGATGACTTTAGGAAGGCGTCAGAGGAGAAAGTGTTGTAATAACTGGTCACTCCTACTGTCCTGCCACACTGATTGAGTCTTGGGCTGTGACTGAGATGAAATTTCTAAAAACCATAAGTGGCTGACCCTCCTGGAACTGACTGGCAGGGAGATGTCGTCATTCTCTGCAGTGAAATACGTGGCTGGGCACTGATTGGAAACCTTCCAGACGTGGCTTTTTGGTGGCACCCAGTACTCGCCTGAGGGTGGAGTGTTCTTGAACCCTGCCTCATTCCGAAGGGCCCCGGGAAGGTCAGAGCAGCGGCTTTTGAGTTTGGAAGGGAGCCGTGACGGGGTGGCAGACTGGGGCAAGGTGGTGGGTGAGGGGGGTCCACACAGAGGCCCGTGACCGGCCGGTTCTCTCCCACTTGCAGCGTTCTCGGGCTTTGCCGGGACAGTTGCTGCCTCGGTCTGCACTACAGACGCGGGGGTCACCGGCCTGAGACGGTACGGCCACCGCTCCATGCACATGGCACCAGATGTGATCCTTACCACAGGAGGTTTCGGCGACCATGGCGGGCGTCACTGCCGCCTGACTGATCTGCATGCCCTGATCAAACACGGAGGCAAATGGACCAACGGCAACGTCTGCCTGGCCAAGTCTGGGGAAGCCTGGGGTAAGTCCGGGGTGGGGGGGAGGGTCCAGCTGTGCTGCTGGTGGTAGTATGGCCCATGACCGTGGGTCGCTGCCTTGTTACCTCTCGGAGATGGTCTAAATTCATTAAGGGATGCTCTGGACCCCTGTCCCTCTTCTACCAAGGGGTGAGTGCAGCTGGCCTGGTTCCCCCTGGCCTGGTCCCCCGTGAGGGCGTTTTGAGAGAGCCCCTTCCCAAGACGGAGGCCTTTCGGAGTCTGGACGTGCCTGGCTGAGAGGGGCTGCGGAGGCCGATGGGAAGGGTGAGGGTGGGAGAAAGGGACGCAGAGGGTGTGGTGGGAAGCGAGCGGGGGGGCCTTGGCATTGCACGCTCGGTGAAGTATTGGGGCTGGAAGGACCCGAACAGCCCCAGGGCCAGAACTTGGGGGTGTCCCTGCAAACCAGAGCAGAAGACCACAGCTGCCGAAATGGCTGTGCCTACCTCCTGTGCTGTCGCTGGGGGGGGGGGGCAGGGGGCTCGCTACCTCACTGGAGAGACCACCACCCCCGTGACCCGCCGGCTTCCCCTCGGTGCCTGCCTGAAACCTGAGCTTCCTTCCTTCCTGCCTCTTGCAGATGGGCGGTTATTCCACACCGTGACGCTCCTGCAGGCGGGCTGGGCTGTCGTGGTGGGGGGGCGCCTGTCTCCGGTGAGCCCGGCTCTGGAGATGCGTCGCTTGAGGATGCTGGAGGCGGACTGCTCCTCAGCCCCCCCGAGCTGCCTGGCTGTGGAGCTCACTCGACTGCCGCCCGTTGAGGACCTGGCCTTGCCGCGCTGGAGACATACAGCCACGGAAGTCGTGCATCGAGGTAAAAGGTGGCTCCTTTTGGAGGAAGGGCTCGAAGGGCCAAGAGGTGGTGCTCTGTGTGATCACGTCTCTGCAGGGAAGGGAGCCTGGGTATTGAGTGAAGACGTGCCGGGGCACCCTTTAAAAGCCCTCGTGTCGTTTGCTCTCTGCTCAGTAGGGGGAGGGGGGTCTACATACAATGACGTGGTGGTGGGGGCAGTTGAGTCTCCCCCTCCAGTGTTCCCTCTGAGCTGAGTTAGTGTGAGATAGCTCACAGTTTTTTAGACTCCAGCTCACAGATTTTCGCCTTCGCTCAGGAAGGATGGGGCTCCAGAGCAAACTGATTTATGCAGCAGCCAAACTGCTTGCTCACCATTTTAATGCCAGGAGCTCACAAAGCAGAATTCTTGCTCATGAGACTCCACAGCTTAGAGCGCTGTCCCCCCCCCCCCCCCAGTAATCCCCTTGTGTCCGTAAGAGAGAGTCGTGCCCCTTGGCCGCGAGGTGTGCCCCTAATGGCAGAGCACCTGCTTGGCACGCAGAAGGTCCCAGGGCCAGTCCCCGGAATCCCCTGTGGAAAAAGGGTCCAGTGGCCTTCCAACAGGGTGTCTTGTGGCCACCGTGGCACCTCCCAACACCTTTCCCGTGGTGCCTGCCAGACATGTTTAGAAAGTGGGTGGGTCTGGGGGCATTTTAGCTAGCAAGTAAGAACATAAGAACATAAGAGAGATGGGTTAGGGTGTCTGGAGACTTGATTGGTCATGCAGATCTTTAAGGACGCTGCTTTGACAGACGCTGCCGACACATCGCAGAGTTCTTTACTTTATGGCTGAGGGCAAGCGGCTGCAGCCATTTCGTGCCTGGCCCCCACCTCCTCCTCCTCCTCCTCCTCCTGGAGGCCGCTCCCACCACTCTGTGTCGGGATTCCAAAGGTGCCCCCAGGCTCAGAAAGGTCGGGGGGAGCCCCCTGGAGCAGGTGCTGCGTGAGGCCTCTGCCTGAGACTCTGGGGGGGAGTCAGAGGAAGCAGTGAGGAGGTGGGCCGGTTTGTGTGGCTGGACTCAGTGGGTGGAGGAGGCTTCTTCGTTTAGGGCGGGGCCGTTGCTCAGCGGAAGAGCCTCTGCCATGCTCGCAGGAGGGGTTCAGTCCCCAGAATCTCCAGTGGAAAGGCTCAGGTCTCAGGCAAGGTCCCTGTCAGGCCAAGGAGACAATCATGACCTTGAGAGACCGGCTGTCGGGTTCTGGCTGAGGCAGAGTCGTAGCAGGCTGGCCTAGTCATGGGGCCATGAGCGGGGGTGAGAGTTGGGTGCATGTGGCTGGGCACGTGTGTGGGTACGAGGCCGGGGTGGGACGTGCCTCTGCCCTCTGGTGCTCTCCCTCCCGCTGGACTCCACTGCCACCACACCCTTTGCTGTCCTTCTAGGTGAGAGGTACCTGTTCATTTACGGTGGCTGTGGCCCTGGGCAGTCTGTCTGGGCAGACTGGCTCTTCCTGCACGTGGAGGAGCTCCGTTGCCGACAGGTATGGGTCCAGGTACGGGGCCAGCTCCTCCTCCTCCTCGGGAGGGCTGCTGGGAGGCTGCTGTCAGGGCCAGGGCCAGTTAGCCCCCCCTCCACCTCCCTCTGGAGCTCACCCGCGGGGGGGCCAGCAGCTCAGCGGGAGGATGGGGGAGTCTGTTGACTGACCCCTCGGAGTCTGGTTGGCTCACTGGCAGGTGCCCCCTCCCGTTTGCTCTCTCCTGGGCGGGTGGACAGGGGAAGTGAGGCCGGGGAGGGAGGGAGGGCCCCTGGCCTCCGGCCTCCGGCCTCCCTTTCACTCTTCTCTTCGCCATTTGTCTGACTGTACAGCCCCGCGTTGAGGACTGTGCCTGCGCAGGCCTGCCGCCACGGACACAGTTCTCAAGCCTAAAATTCCTAGAGCTGGGGCGGCCCACTCCGGAGACAGTCGTGCATGCGCAGGTTTTCCCTGTGGGGAATGCCTGCCTGTCCGTCCCCCGGTGGACCACATTCCCATGTTCCCTCAGTTCCTTTCTCACTGCTGCGTGAGTTGGATCTCCTCTTGCCTTCCTCGTGAGTATCCTTCCCAGGTCCTGTGAACAACCACAACAGACTCTGGCTAGACTTGAAAACAAAGAAGGACTTTGGCTCGACTTTCGAGTCTGAGGGGGCTCTCACCCTTTTTGGTTAGGATGCCTTCTAAATCTCTTCAAAAAGTGCTCCCACTGCAGCCTTAAAAGGACCAGGACCGATGAGCACGGATATTGCGCCTCCTTTGCCGGGGGGAAGAGGGCACAGTGTTTCTGAGTGCCAACAATTCATGCCCAGGGCACACATCCTGACTTAAAGCGGCACTTTTGGGAAAAGGTCTGTCTTCTTCTTGACTCGAAAAGCTGAGCGCTAGCCCTCCGTCTTCTGTATTGGTACCAACTTTGGCACCACGACTGCCCCAGAGTCCGAAGCCTCCATCCGTGTGTTCTGTTCTGACACCGGTTCCTCAACTGGAACACGTGAGAAGACTGGCCCTCCCTCAACGTCTGACCACACACACAAACGAGCGATCTCCGTCTCCTCACTTGCGCGAAAGCAGCTCATCGTCCGAGCCTCTCCTGCGAAGAAGCACAAAAAGGCGAAACGCAGTGACCACAGTTCCCACCTGGATCCACAGCATGCTTTGTCGGTTATCCTGCTGGTACCGAGGACACCTTCTCTGCCTTTGGGGCTAGGTGGCCGGTATGGCCCCTTCCAACGCTGTGATTCTGTGGTTCGCTCTCTTCTGTGGTGGTTGCAAAATTCTGATCTCTTGTGAGGCCTGCCTTTTGGGGTTTGGACTCCTCAGGTGACAGTGGCCACGGAGGCCTCTTCTGTGGGCTGGGGAGCACCCTGCCTTCCGCCTGTCACGGGAGACAGACAGGAAGGAGAGGTCCGTTTGGCCCTAACTGCCTTTGCAGTCCTCATCCAATCGGACAACACACCTCCACAGTCTGGTGCATCAGTGGACCGTGGGGCACGGGTTCCCTTCCCCTTAGCGGGGAGGCTCAGAGTCTGTGGGAACGCGCCGTAACGCTTCAAGCCACTCCCCCTCGTGCTTATTCATGTAGCAGCAGGTGAGAAGAACATGGAGGCCGACAGATACTTCAGAAACGCTTATGATGGGTTGAGACAACCGAACTATCTACTAGCTGTTTTCCAGCTATGGGGGTTTCCCCAAGTAGGCTTGTTTGCTTCTACCGTGTCCTCGCAGCCCCCCCCCCCCCGAGAATTCTGTGCCTGGGGAGGGAGAGGGTCAAGACTCACCAGGGGGCGCTTTCCAGCTGCCGTGGTTGGAGTGCCCCATTTTACACATTCTCTCCTTTCCCATTAGTGGGAAGAGTGCTGGGGAAGATGAAGGCTGATTGGACCAACGCCATGCTCATCACACCCTTTTGGGCCAGGCAGATTTGGCTTCCGGAGCTGCTGGGCCTATCCTGGGGAAATTCTCTGCCACTACCAGGAGTTCTGGACCTGCTGACACAGGGCCCCGCAGGCTAGGAAGCCATCTACGAGGTCTCCCTACTTTAGAAAATGGTGTCTTCCCAGGACTGGGTAACACAACAACAGTGTTGCCTGTTGTCCCATTTCAGTTATTTTGCGGTACCATCTGTTTTTAGCCCATGCGGAGATATTAGTGTCTTCAGTAAAGGTGCATTTGGCCGCAATTTCTGCCCTTCGTGGTAAGGTTTTAGGTCATTTTGTGTTTGCATGCAGACTGTCGCAATGTTTCATGCAGGGACTACTGAAGAAGTTTCCCCAGTTACCATGCGTGATCCATCACTGGCCGCTGACCTTAGTCTTGACTGTACTGATGAATGCCCATTCAAACCTTTGGCTCCGTGTTCACTAGCCCATTTGCCATGGGAGGTAGCCTTCCTGGTAGCAGTTACCTCAGCTAGGAGGGTGAGCGAGATTTCTGCCTTCAGGATGGATCTACTGTACCTTAAGATATTTGCTGAGATGGTGGGTCCTGCACACCTATCGCAAGTTCCTTCCTATGGTAGTGAGCAAATTTAATCTAGCTCAGGAGGTTTGCCTCCCGTTTTTTGCTTCCCGACTCAGTCTTCTCAGGCGGAGACAGTGTTGCATACGTTGGATCTTCATAGAGCCTTCCTTTATTATCTAGGCAGAACTAAAATGTTTAGGAGTGTCAGCTAGCTGCCATACTTTCTTTGCTTTCTTTCGTCCCTGACCTTATCGCATGCTTGCTTGCTTAGCTTAGCTGCCGTGAGTAACTGCAAGGAGAGATGCAGAAGTGGGGAAAGCCGTGTTGCATTCCTTGTTCAGCTGAGAGCGTCCTCCCCCCCACCCCCGCCGCCGGTGAGAGGCTCAGTAACGGTCCCAGTGTGGGGCTGCACAGGAAGACAGACGATGAAAACGTGGCGGCACTTACCGTAACTCTTGTCCACCCACGCCTTCTTTGCAGACACACGCTGCTCCCTTCCACCTGCCCTGCTGGGAGCCCTCTCAGTTATGCTTCTTATGTTTTTCATGCGCCAGGGTGAGCTCACGGGGGTGGCTCGGCGGGAACTGAGGGAATGGGGATGGTCCGCAGGGGGTAGATTGGCATTTCGGGGGGGAAACCCACGTGTGCACGGTTGTCTCTGGAGCAGAGACCGCCCCAGTTCTAG
>NW_015170986.1:0-6979 GCF_001447785.1 Gekko japonicus | reverse complement strand
CTTTCCCTTCCCCTCCCCACAACAGACACCCTGTGAGGTGGGTGGGGCTGAGAGAACTCTGACACAAACGGCTCTTTTTCAAGGACAGCTGTGCCAGAGCTTGTGACTGACCCAAGGTCACATCAGCAGGTGCAAGTGGAGGAGTGGGGAATCAAACCCGGTTCTCCCAGATTAGAGTCCGCACACTTAACCACTACACCAAACTGGCTCTCACTCAAACTGGCTCTCACCTGACCCTAGAGGTCCCTTCCAACCAGTGTTCCCTCTAAGCTGAGTTAGTCTGAGCTAGCTCACAGTCTTGTAGCCTCCGGCTCTCGCGTTTCTGTCGTAGCTCAGGAAGGTTGGGGCTCCAGAGCAAACTAATTCAAGCAGTAGCCAAACTGCTGGCTCACAACTTTAATGCCAGGAGCTCACAGAGTAGGATTCCTGCTCACAAGGGGACTCCGCAGCTTAGAGGGGGGAGCTACGATTCTGTGACCTGTGTTCTGGCCCAGATGCTCAGCTGCCATTCTTCGGATCCCTGTCTTTGTACCGTTTCGTTTCTCCTGTGCTTGATCCTAACATTGGGGTGGGGTGTGGTCTGAGACTGCCTGCAGGCACCGCAACACTCCAGCTTTACTCCAGCCGTCTTCCAAAGCTGTGTTCATCACTATTGCATTTTTATTTGTTTGGAACATTTTTGGGCTGAAACATTTCCATCCCAATAGGGACCCCCAAAGGCGTTTCGCTTGCTACTTGGGGAAAACGACCTTACCCTTAGAAGGGTCTGCCTAGAGGGTCCACCACACAGAGAAGGGGGGTCAGGGCCGGTGCTCCCGTCTCTGGGGGCCAGCCTGCTCCCCTTGCTGTGCTCTCACCCGTCCTTCTTCTCTTCCCTTCCAGGCAGCCCTGGAGTGGCCCCTGATGTTGCACAACCACAGCAGTGTCTTCATGCCGGACGAAGAGGAGGTTCTTCTGACTGGGGGCGGCGGCAACTGCTTTTCCTTTGGGAGTCACCTCAACCGGCATCCTGTCCACCTGGCCCTGGGGGACGTTTTGAGTGGGCGCTGATGCTTTGCGGAGGGGAGGACCAGAGAGCCACTCTTGGCCGAGGCAGCGGGAGATGGAGCAGAGAGAGGGACCCCCCGGGGGCTGCACTTGTGCAGAGGGGGGGACTCTGACCACTGGCTGGATGTCGCTCTGGCCAAGGAGGCCTCGTGAGACTCTGGGCAACAGCGGGGTGGTTTAATTCCTTGTCCGCCTTTCCTGTGTTCAAGATGGCTCACAGCGCAATGCAGTTAGAGAAACACACACACAGTTTCACATCAGTACAGGGTTTTTTTAATACTTTAAAACATTCCGTCTTAAAATTATTAGCCTTTATCACTCATTCGCATATAACAACTGCTCTCGTTTGGAAATGGAAAGATTTATGGCAGGAAGCTCACAGAAACTCTGCCTCACAGAGGCTCGTGCTGGAATGGCAGAACTCACGCTTGGTTTTGGAGCTGCAGTCCGAGAAGCTGCCCTCCGTATCTTTCCCTGCCAGCCCGTTCCACAATCCGGGGGCTGCCGGGGGGGGGGAGGGGCCCAGAGATCCACCTGCATGGGAAACATTGTGGGCTTTTTAGCTCTGGGAAGACTCTCGTTGGGTAATTAACTTTTGTGGACCTCTGCAAGCACCCTTGCAGTACAGAGAGCCCCGCTTCTGACGGGGGTGGGTGAGGGAGCATTGCCTGCCTCTGGAGGGATTTTCCTGAGTTCAAGCCCTGCAAGCACCCTTGCAGTACAGAGAGCCCCGCTTCTGACGGGGGTGGGGTGGGGGAGAGGGAGCATCGCCTGCCTCTGGAGGGATTTTCCTGAGTTCAGACCGCCTCTCAAGTGGCCACGGGACTCCAGCAGAGGTGACTGTGCAGAAGGGGAGGTGCCAGCAGGTGGAAGAGTCGAGGGTCCCTCTGCTGCTGCTGCAGATTCAGGCGCCTGTTCTAATGGCCTGTGACTGGCCGGGGTCGATGGCTGTGCCTGAGGTGTCTTTTCAGGAGCCTGTGGAGGGAGACGAAAGGAACTTGGTCATATAATGTTGTGTGGCAGACTAGGACCTGGGAGGCTCCTGGGAGGGATAAAAATGGGCTAGTGAGATGGTGGCAATAGGTCTTCCGTGGGGGTAAAGAGAGCGGGGCAGGCTAAGATTCCCCGGAGGAGGCTGTCTCTCTTCATCCCAGTCAGTCAGCCTGACCTCTGTCCCGGGGAAGAGACTGGAGCAGATTTTAAAGGGATCAGTCTGCAAGCATCTAAAGGACAACCCGGTGATCCAGGGAAGTCAGCACCGATTTGTCCCCAATAGGCCCTGCCAGGCCAACCTCCTTTCCTTCTCTGATAAAGTGACAAGCTGACTGGATCGAGGGAATGCTGCTGATGTTGCTTCCCTGGATTTCAGTAAAGCTTCTGACAGGGTTCCTCCGGATGCTCTGATGGGTAAGCTGATGGACTCTAGGATAGCGAGGTGGAGAGGGAACTGGTTGGAGAACCGCACTCAGAGAGTAGCTATCGATGGCATTTCATTTGACTGGAGGGAGGTGTCCAGTGGGGGGCCCAGTACTTTTCAATATTTTATCGATGATCTGGATGAAGGGGTAGAAGGGCTACTCATTAAATTTGCAGATGAGAACAAATTGGGAGGAGCAGCAAAACACTGGAATATAGAGATAGAATTCAATGAGATCTGAACACGCTGGAAAAGTGGGCGGATGTAAACAAGATGCAATTTAACAAGGATAAGTGCCAAGTTTGATATCTGGGTAACAAAAATGAGGAAAATGTGTTCTGTGTGGGAGATACAGTTCTGGGTAGCAGTGTGTGTGTGAAGAAGATCTTGGGGTATGGGTGGATCGAAAATCAAATACAAGCAGCTAGTGTGATGTGAGAAAAAAGGCTAATGTGATCTTGGGGTGTATCAACAGAGGCATAATATCCAAATCACAAGATGTCATAGTCCCGCTGTACACTGCATTAGTCAGGGTGCACCTGGAGTATTGTGTGCAGTTCTGCAGGCCTCACTTCAAAAGGGATTTGGACAGAATGGAGCAGATGCGGAGGAGGAGGAGGAGGATTGGGCCCCCGGAGACCAAGCCCTGTGAGGAAAGGCTGAGGGACTTGGGAATGTTCAGTCTGGGGAAGAGGAGGTTGAGGGGGACTTCATTGCTCTTTTGAAGTCTTTGAAGGGCTGTGTCAGAGGAGGGCCAGGAGCTGTTCCTGTTGGCAGCAGAGGAGAGGACTCACAAGAATGGGTTTAAGTTAAGGGTGGGAAGGTACCGGCTGGATATTAGGACAAACTTTTTTACACTTATGCCACAGTGGAACCAACTGCCTAGGGAGGTGGTGAGCTCCCCCTCACTGGCAGTCTTCAAGCAGCGGCTGGACAAACCCTGGTCAGGGATGCTCTAGGCCAGTGGTTCCCAAACTTATTTGGCCTACCACCCCCTTTTCAGGGGGAAAAAAAATTACTCAGCGACCACCTGGAAATCTATCTTTAAGAAGTGGACAAAAAGATGCAGTGACAAATTTGCACATAGTAAAGAAAGATGTTGTTGTAAATAAAACACCTTTAAGCTTGAAAACATAAAAGTATTTTATAAAATCAACCATAGTAACATTTGCGCATACACAGAAAATTAAGATAACAGAGGACAATATTAAAATAAAAATCACAAATGACAGTAAAATAATCCTAATGAGAAGGATGACCCTGGTGCACTGCTATCAACTTATTAATGTTTGGCTCTATTTTTGTCAGCAGCAATCTTAAATCACCACGATTAGCTATTTGCAGTCGGTTTCTTTTTTTAGTTAACAGATTTGTGACTGCACTGAACCCATGTTCCACTAAATATGTTGAAGGAAATGCAATTAGAAACTTTTGTACTATAGCCCATAATCCAGGATGAAGTGTAGGTATCTGCTTTGCCTGGCGTGATCTGGTCCATGGAGTCGCGAAGAGTCGGACTCGACTGTGCGACTGAACAACAACAAAAAATCTGCTTTTGCAGCCAGAACTGTTGGTAGCCATCTTTGAATTTAAATTTAAATTCCCCATTTGTTGTTACTTCTATAAGAGATTCTTCTGTGTCCTTGAAAAAGGGTCCAAAACCAAGTCGAGTATGTTCATTTTAAGAATATCTTCAAATTGTTGATTAAAGTTAGAATAGAGAGCCTCCAAGTGCTGAGAATAGGTAAGCAAGTCTTAATCATGTTTTTCTACTGTTGATAAATTTGGAAACTGGCTGAATTCCCCTCGTCCTTAATTTTGTTTGTACAGAAGAAGTTTTGCCACAAATGCAGAAATGACAGTTTTTGTTTTGATTAAATTCAGCTCATCGCCTTGGAGCTGTAGATTTGTTTCATTAAATTTTTTAAACAAGTCTGTCAAATAAGCTATGTCTTTTTTGGAATCAAGTTGGCTCGTAAAAAATCTTTACTGAATGTCAGAACCCACAGCTAAACAACGGAGTACACACTTCCAGGAAGGTTTTACTTTTATTGAAAAGCCATAGATGCAATAACATGAACACTGTTAAGAATGGCGGGATACCTATGCGCATAATGGGATATAGGGTATTCGTATGCACCCCCCAGCCTCTCATGTTATCTTCTTCTCACGGTGATTTATGAGAGCTTCCCAGTGCTAACGAGCTTACTTCCACCTGTGGCCTTGAGGAGATATAATTGTTATGGCGAGCTACATAGCCATGCGCATCTACGGGTCTACAAAAATAAAAGCAAGCGCACACACACATGCAGGAAATGAAAATAAACATTGGCAGCTTGCTGACATACTGCCCCCTTAAAAATCAACTTTACACCACGTGCAAATTATCTCCCGGTTAATCCGGGAGATCCCCCGGTTTGTCCGGGAACTCCGGATGGAACCTTCAGATCAACTGAGGGGCCCTAATATCCCCTACTTCCACCCATTCGAGGTGCTGGGGTCCAAAGTCCTTCCATTAAAACAAATACAACAGTTTTCCCCTTTTCAATTTAGAGTCCAGTGTTTTAGAAATCTCATAGTGTTCCTCGACCTCAATCATGATAGGAGGGGGCACTGGTTGTGCAGGACGCCATTTGCTGGGACCGGAATCCTTCTTCAGGAGGCTGAAATGAAGTACAGACTGCAATTTCCTCAAGTTTTTTGGCAATTCAAGATCAACGGCAACATCATTGATAATTTTACGCACTTTAAACGGCCCAATGAATTTCCAACCAAACTTTCTACTTGGTCTTAGCAGTTGAATGTTTTTGGTAGACACATACACCAAGTCTCCAGGCTGCAGAGCCCAACCCTCCACCCTTCTCTTGTCAGCCTGTGTTTTATAAGCGTCTTTAGCCACGTTCAAAGTCTTACACAAGAGGTGTTGAGTCTCGCAGTTGTTTGCACCATTGGCCCGCCTCCCCCGACCCCATGTCCACGTCCCCTTCCAGAAAGGGCACCGGGGGCTATCATATCCATACAGCCCTTTAAATGGGGACATCCCCATGGAAGAGTGACAAGTGTTATTATAGCAGAATTCCACCAAGGGCAATAAATCATTCCAATTGTCTTGTTGATAATTGGTAAAACAACAGAGATATTGCTCCAATGTCTGGTTAACCCTTTCCGTTTGTCCATCCGTCTGTCTCTGGGTGGTAAGCGCTGCTCAAGCCCCGTTCCACCCCCATAAGTTTCATCAGCTCCCCCCAAAAATGGGAAACGAACTGAGTTCCCCGGTCGGAGATCACCTTGGTTGGAAACGCTTTGGCCAGGGCTTTGGCCGTAGGCAATGAGGCAAAGGGGATGAAGTGTGCTTGCTTAGAAAACAAATCAACCACCACCCAAATCACCGTCATTGATTAGCTCGGGGGTAAGTCCGTAATAAAATCCATGGAATTCATTTCCCAGGGCCGATTTGGTGTGGGTAGAGGGTGCAATAGTCCCGGGGTCTTCCCCGGCCGAGGTTTGCTCATAGCGCATAATTGGCACGATTGACGAACAAAGATAAATCCTTGCACATGTGCGGCCACCAAAATTGTCTTTGTAACAATTGCAATGATTTCACGAAACCAGAGTGACCAGTTTAGATCCATGAACCGCATGTAACATGTCTCCCCGCAGGGTTAGGGGCACGTATAATTTATGGCCGCGATACCAGCAGCCATTCTCCCGCAACTTACAATCCCCTTCCCCCTCAACTACTTCCTTATCTCCCTCCGAAAAGGCAGAGGTGAATTTGTCTGGCCAAGAGTTCAAAGGCCCCCCTTTCAGTTCGGGGGTGATGGGGCCGGACAACTTCATCTCTCAGAAGGTGGAGGTAGGAACCAGAGGATCTGTTATCCTGGATTTAATCCAGACTAACAGGGAAGAACTGGTTGATAAAGTGAACATTGTGGGATCCTTGGGGAATAGTGACCATGTCTGCTTGGGATTTGACATAGAGAAGGATGTGAAACCAGGACATAGTAGAACTGGTATCCTGGACTTCAGGAAAGCTGATTTAAAAAAAACTCAGAGAAATACTAGGTAGGATCCCATGGCTGGAAATGCTGAGGGCGAAATCTGCACAGGAAGGATGGAAGATGCTGAAAAAAGAAGTGCTTAAGGTACAATCACAAACTGTCCCGGTGAGAAAGAAAGGTGGGAAACGTGTAATGAAGCTGAGGTGGCTGAACAAGGAACTCTCTAAAGAGCTGAGACTAAAAAGGGAAATGTACAGGAAATGGAAGGAGGGACAAATTACTGAGGGTGAGTACAAGAACCAGGCTCAAATCTGTAGGGATGGTGTCAGAAAGGCTAAAGCGCAGATGGAGCTGAGACTTGCGAGGGATGCTAAAAATAACAAGAAAGGTTTCTATGCCTATGTTCAGAGCAAAAAGAAGAACAGGGATGGGGTAAGCTCATTGCTAGGGGAAGACGGTCAAGCCTTAAGACAAAGTGGAATTAGTTAACTCTCACTTTGCATCAGTCTTTAAC
>NW_015170985.1:158681-183436 GCF_001447785.1 Gekko japonicus | reverse complement strand
GCCGAGCTACCTGATTCCGAGGACCTTCCCATACCTCTACCTGAGGTGAGTACTGCCGAGCCTGCCGAGCCCAGTACTGTCCCTGAGGGAGGGCAGACCCCTACTCTTGGACCCGCTGCAAGGGATGGTAGCATACCTGACCCACTCGAGAGTGAGTCAAGCCGAGTGCCCCCAATTCAGAGGTGCCCTGAACCTCCTACGCCGCGGAGGTCTCAGCGAATACGCAGAGTGCCCACCTACCTAAGCGAGTATGATTGTACTTAGTGTTTTTGCTTAGGGGGGAGGGATTTGTTATGTATTGAGATGTATATAACTGCTATGTGAATGTAAATACTGATATGTGAATTGCCTGATTGAGATGCCATGTTGAGCTTCATCCTGGGCTAGGATCCTAATGTAACCAATAGGAGCCCTAGCCCAGAGAGTGTCTACCAATCACGCTGTAAAGCAGAACCGCTTGTGATTGGACGTTATTGCTTCAACCTTATAGGTTGTTATGTGTACAGAGGGTGTGGCTACACTAGCCGGGAATGTTTAAATACAGAGCAGCCAGTGCCTGTCCTTTGGCTTGAGTGGTTCGAATGATGGACCTGGCTGGCGATTGTTGTACCGTGTTCGGAGAAGTAACAGAGCTGAAGAATAAACCGCATTCTTGCTGAATCACTCTCCGACTTCTTTGTTAAGCGCACGACTTAACAGGATTATCGTCTAATCTTTATTGTGGATTGTTGTTTGATCTTTATCATGCGATCGTAGGATATGGCTGGGATGATCTCAAAAGTTTATACTCCCAATCCCCTCTTTCAGGTTCAAGGTATTAGTGTTGACTTTTAAGGTCTTGAGTGGTCAGGGACCCACGTACCTTCGGGACCGCCTCCTCCAGTATTAGGGCTGCCAACCCCCCCGGTAGGGCGGAATTCCCCCCGCCCAGGAGGCCCGTTACCCGACGCCGCGCGTCACCGGAAGTGACGTCGCACGCTGGGGGCGGGGCCACGCCATTTGAGGAGAAAACAAAGAGTTTTCCCCTCAAATGGCGTGGCCCCGCCCAGCGTGTGACGTCACTTCAGGTGACGCTCTGGCGGTGCGTGCATCCACAGACGGCTCCCGGACCGGCAGGACGCTCCCCCGCCGGTACGTTTTTCGGATTTGGCAACCCTATCCAATATGTCCCCAGAAGAACGCTGAGATCAGCTGACAACAAGATGGTGGTGATCCCCAGCCCTAGGGAAGTCCAGCTGTCCTCGACTAGGGCCAGGGCCTTTTCAGTCCTGGCCACGACCTGGTGGAACTTTCTGCTGAACAACATCAAGGCCCCGTGAGATCTGATGCAATTCCACAGGGCCCGTAAGGCAGAGATGTTCTGCCCGGCTTTTAGTTGAGGGCAGCAATGGTTAAGACTGGCACCCTCTCTCTGTTTTTTCCCCCTATGACCCCCTCCCCGCCCTTCCCTGCCCTGCTGCACAAACAACACTGTAGCTGGCAAAAGGTGTCTATATTGCCACCTGGACTGTTAATTTATTGGATTATTATGATAGTTTCATGCTGGATTTACGGAATTCAAATACCATAGCGAAGCACGGGTAGCAGGCTAGTAGCTCTCATGGAATCATAGAGTTGGAAGGGATCTCCAGGGCCATCTAGCCCAGCCCCCTGCACAATGCAGGAAATTCACAGCTACCTCTCCTCCACACCCCCAGTGACCCCTGCTTCATACCCAGAAGATGGCAAAAAAAAACAACACAAAAAACAACCCTCCAGGACCCCTGGCCAAACTGGCTTGGAGAAAAACTGCTTCCTGACTCTCAAAGTGGCAATCAGCATTTCCCTGGGCATGTGAGAAAGGGCCACAAGAACTAAGCGCTGATGCAGTCCTGCCTGCCCTCCCTCTCATGATCTGCCTAAGTTCACAGAATCAGCATTGCTGTCAGATGGCCATCTAGCCACTGCTTGAAAAACTCCATAGAAGGTTATTCTAGCCTCCTGTATAGTTAACATCTGGTCAGTTTTCTTAAGGTAACAAACGATACAGGATTTTATCATGGAAACAAATATATAGTAACCAGTACAAAGAGCAGTGTTAGTATAGATTGCAGGGTCCACTTAACCCATCCAGATAAACTAGGAACAGTTCACTAAAAACTTTGTTCTATTGCTTCAGACCAACACGGCTACCCACCTAAATCTACCTGCACAATATGCTGAGCACGAGTTACGGTCTCATGTAAGTTATCTGGGATGTAAACACAATATTCTTGGCCAATAAGGTCACATGTTCCTTCTTTGGAGACCAATACTATATTTAGGGCTTGGCAATTCTGTAGGGTTATTATCTGGCAAACTTGCTTTTGTTTTTTTGGGGCACAAAGAGTCGGACTCAACTGTGCGACTGAACAACAACAACAACCAGGGCTTCTCCTTTTGCATTTGGTGTAGTGGTAAAGTGCATGGACTCTAATCTGGGAGAACTGGGTTTGATTCCCCACTCCTCCACTTGCACCTGGCTGGATGACCTTGGGCAAGCCGTAGTTCTGATAAGAGCTGTTCTTGAAAAAGAGCAGTTTTTGTCAAGAGCCCTCTCAGCCCCACCTACCTCACAGGGTGTCTATTGTGGGGAGGGGGAGGGGAAGGGAAAGGAGTTTGTAAGCCGCTCTGAGACTCCTTTGGGTAGTGAAGGGCAGGGTATAAATCCAATCTCCTCTTCTTCGTTATCTCTACTATGGCTTGAAGTCACAACTATCCCATTCCTACTCGAACCACTCGTGTTTACTGGCACAAAAGCATATGACATCATTGAATCAAAGTACAGAGGTTCCCATTTACCTGCAAAATCCTTTGCACTTTCCAAATCTCTCATGTTTCTAATTTTTCCATGGGGAAGCTTGGAGGTGGCCCTCATTGCTGGTAATGTGAACCTGACCAGTTCACTGGTAAGCTTCTATAAGCTCTGGAACCCTGAAATATACTGGGTTCAAGATGCGTATAGTGATCAGCTCATAGTTTATTAGTGATTTCAGCTCAACTCTAAGACAACTCTAGCAGGGCTGAAGCCCTGCTTATATGCATGCAAAACACCCCACCCCCCACACACATACTCCCCGTGATAGGCTATTTACATTACAACTACAACTCAATAGGTCCATTCCAGAATCCTGGCTATCTATTGTTTTGTTTGCTGATCTCACTGTCCCAAACATTTGGTCCACCAAGGCCCATAATTATTATGCATGCATATATAATATACATTATTATTATTATTATTATTATTATTATTATTATTATTAGACGGTATATATACAGAGTCAGTTGTTGTTGGTAGCTACTTCTAGAACCAAAACCCAAAGCCAGAACCAGAGAAGAATTCACCAACATACCAGACCACAAAGGGGTTCGATCAATTAGGTGTTCCACAGCTCTCTGGCTACCTGTCTTTCCCCCTGGCAAGAGCCTTTCCCTGGAAGAATTCCCCCAGTGTGCACAACTGGAATGGCTAGTTGCCACAAAGGCAACAAGCAAGTTGAAGTGATGTTGCGAAGACCCATCCTCATCGCCAGTTTGTCAAAGACACTAAAATAATTTCCAAAGCTGTTGAAGTTTTTATTGTATGATCATAGAAGATAACAAAAGTAGAATTTCTGGGCGGCGGGGGGAGGAAGGTACCTCTCCCAATTACATTCATAGTCCCCAGCAGTGTTCCCTCTAAGCTGAGTTAGTGTGAGCTAGCTCACAGTTTTTTAGCCCCGGCTCACACATTTTCGTCTTAGCTCAGGAAGGATGGCTCCAAAGCAAACTAATTTATACAGTAGCCAAACCGCTTGCTTACAACTTTAATGCCAGTGCTGTCAGTCAGTGTGCACCTTTCCTTGTTGTTGTTGTTCAGTCGCACAGTTGAGTCCGACTCTTTGCGACCCCATGGACCAGGTCATGCCAGGCCCTCCTGTCTTCTGCTGTCCTCTGAAGTTCGCTCAATTTCATGTTCGTTGCATCTATGACACTGTCTAACTGTCTCATCCTTTGCCGTCCCCGTCTCCTTTGACCTTCAGTCTTTCCCAGCATCAGGGTCTTCTCCAGTGAGTGCTCCCTTCTCATTTGGTGGCCAAAGTATTTGAGCTTCAGTTTCATTATCTGGCCTTCCAGGGAACAGTCTTTTAGGATTGACTGATGTGATCTTCTTGCAGTCCAAGGGACTCTCAAGAGTCTTCTCCAGCACCATAGTTCAAAAGAATCTATTCTTCGGCACTCGGCCTTCCTAATAGTCCAACTCTCGCAGCCATACATGACTACTGGGAATACCATTGCTTTGACCATGCGGACTTTTGTTGGCAGGTTGATGTCTCTACATATGTATGTACTGCATGTGTAATACCATGAGCAAGTCCCGTGAGGCACACACAGAACACAGAGAGCAACTGCCTTGTTTGTGTCTCAGAGAATCTTGCAGTGGTGAGCATGGCAGAGGATCTTGGGACAACGACCACAACAGATGCTTCCAAGCAGTGGTCCCTCTAAGCTGAGTTAGTGTGAGCTAGTTCACAGTTTCTTAGCCTTCAGCTCACACATTTTTGTCTTAGCTCAGGAAGGATGGCTCCAGAGCAAACTCATTTATGCAGTAGCCAAATCGCTCGCTCACAACTTTAATGCCAGTAGCTCAGAAAGTAGAATTTTTGCCCACAAGACTCCACAATTTGAGGGAGCATTGCTTGTTGGGAGAAATCAGGGAATGCCAACAGCAGGACAGGCAGCAATTAAGCCACGCCAGACTAAAAGGCAAAGATGCTTCTTTCTGTACTGTCTTTTACGTGATATGCAACCACTGACTATTAATGCAATTTAGACGTTAAGTGCCCTGTCCACTGTTCCCTCTAAGCTGAGTTAGTGTGAGCTAGCTCACAGTTTTTTTTAGCCTCTGGCTTACACATTTTTGTCTTAGCTCAGGAAACATGGCTCTAGAGCAAGCTAATTTATGCAGCAGGCAAATCACTCGCTCACAACTTGAATGCCAGTAGCTCACAAAGTAGAATTTTTGCTCACAAGACTCCACAGCTTAGAGGGAACATTGCCTGTGACAGTCTGAGACCTCCAGTTCATGTCTTCCCATTGTCCCCAAAGTTCCTGCCGAAGAATATATGACTCAGCTTCACATCTACAGTTTTGTAATCCTGAATTGTAATTCAAGCAAAAACTTCCCTTCCTGTTGCCCTTCCCCAGTGCCATTTAGTCAGTTCTGTGGTTTTCTCGCGATAAGTTGCCCAACTCTCAAGTATTCCTTTATCCTCAGTTGTACTCTTTTGTTTCCTGATCTGATTTTTTTTAATGCTAGGGGCCCAAACCAGGATAACTAGCCTGGCCTTAGAACCAGTAATTAGAGTCTGATCCTGGCTACCAACTGAACTGCAACAAGAGCCTCCCTGAAAAGTACTGAGACTTACTAGCGATTTCAGCTCTCATACTTTATTTCAGCTCAGAACAAGACAAGAACTACCAGCTCGCAGGCCGGTTTATAAAGGCAAACAACCCACACCCCAAACACACCCCTGTAACAGTCATAGGCTATTTACAGTGGCCGAGAGTTCCATAGGTTCTCGGCCTGGAGCCTAGCCCTCCGATTGGAGCGGGCTAGGATCCGCTTGGCCCATTGTTCCTGAGAGCGAAGCTCGGCCACTTCGCATGACCGCGTGGCGACCTAGCCGTGCACGTGGTCGGAGCTGGATACATTACACTCCCACACACAGACTTGATCCCTCCTTCTTCCCTCTGTTTTCTTTGCAGAAGAGGGCAGGTGTCTTTGCTCCCCATCTTGATCTGTCCCCCTTTATCTTCCAGACAACAGTTGGACAACACAGAGAGCTGGCACTTTGCTCCTCTTTGCTCCTTGGCCCTTCACATATGGAAGGTTGGACGCCTCTGTCCCATGAAGAAGAGTAGGTTTTTATACCCTGCTTTTTTCTACCCTAAGGAATCTTAAAGCCGTTTGCAATTACCTTCCCTTCCTTTTCCCACAACAGTCACCTTATGGAGGTCGGTAGGGCTGAGGAGGTTCTGAGAGAACTGTGACTGGACCCCAAGGAGGCTTCCCGCGGAGGAGTGAGAGAATCATACCCGGTTCTCCAGATTAGATTCTGCTGCTCTTAACTTCTACACAATGCCGATTTCACTTCTCCTCTGCCCTATTTTCCATTTCCCCACATGTACTCCTTTAGCTCAAAGAGTAACTTAGGGTTGCCAGCCCCCAGGTGGACGTGGGGGATCTCCTGATTTCATGGGCTCCAGCCTGCCGCAGAGGAAGCCCCACCGCCAATAGCCATGGCTGGGCGCCATGTCCCCGGCGTGATGATGTCACTTCCATGTGATGTCATCAAGCTGGGGGCATTTTAGTGTAGCAATGGTGCCCCTCCCCACTCCCTGGCAACCCTAGAGTAACTCCCGATCTGATTTAGAGTAGCTCTGGTGAATGTTTGGTTTTTGCTGTTATACTGATTAGGATAAGGAGTGCAGCTGTGCTTTGATTTAGTATTGCTAGTGTTTTCCTAGAATATGCCCCCCCCCCCATTGTACCAAATCCGTCAAGAAACTGTATTCCTTTTAAATCAGGTCTCTGTCGCCCTTTTCTTCCTGAAAACTTGCTACTCACACAATCACCTCTGTAGGTAAAAGATCCCGGTTTTCTGCACGTGGCACAAACATGCAGGCTAATTCCCAGTGTTAATCTGAATGTATGTGCACATGTTGGTGGGTGTTATGGATTAAGATAGCCTCGCCAGCGTTAGCCTGGCCATGCAGTCACACAGACCTTTGGGTCTGGGAACAATAGATCCTAACGCGGACCAGTGGGCTCGCGCGGATCCTGGTATGTACCTATGGGGACTAGGTAGTGTAAATAGAGCCTATCACGGGGAGTGGGGGGGTGTTTTGAGTGTGTGTGGGCACGAATAAAAGCCGGTCATCGACTGGCTAGTTTCTCTTCTGATTTCCAGTGAGTTAATAAACTATGAGCTGATTACTATGCCACCTTGTCCGAACTCAGTACTTTTCAGTGGGGATGTGTTAACACACGCTTATAGATGGTTATTGAAAATTGCTCCCCAGAGTTACAATGTAAGGGTCTTTCTTGACACCTGTTCTCTTTTACTGTAGTGGGAAACACTAGAGATTGAACCTGAGGACTTCTAGGTGCCACACCTGCATTCTGACAGTGTCTAACGCCATGTCCTGCAAGCCTGGGCTAGATTTGTTGCCCTGGCCAAAGAATGTAGCATAGCTGGTAAAAAAGGTAAAGGTTCCCTTGCTCGAAAGCCAGTCGAATCCGACTCTAGGGTTGCGGTGCTCATCTCCGTTTCAAAGCCGAAGAGCCAGCGCTGTCCGAAGACAACTCCGTGGTCATGTGGCCGGCATGACTAAACACCAAGGCACACGGAACGCTGTTACCTTCCCACCGAAGTGGTACCTTTTATCTACTTGCAATTTCTTGCTTTCGAACTGCTAGGTTGGCAGGAGAGCATAGCTGGTAGTACCATGTGAATAAATGTAACTATAGATCTGTAATCTGCCATAAATTAATTTTGCTGAGGCTATCTCCTCTGCTGTTTCAAGGGCATGTTCCTTTAAAAAGTGTATCAACCCTAGCAACAGCTAAAAAATAATAATCTTCCCCTGACATCACCAGACCTGTGGTTAGCTGTACTGGTGACTTCTTAGTATGGTCTGACTGCTGAGACGGCAATCATGGGACATAACAAAAGCATGCATTTGACAGGGGGGGGGGGATGTAAGCAAGGCATAAAAATTGCACAGTAATTTCTGCTAGATATTAAAATGTGTTTACTTTTTCCACCCTGTAAAGCCTCTTAACCTTGTACAACAATTTGGGGGAAGGTGGTGGCAACTGTTATCAATCGTGCTTGAATTCTTCCCTTCTTTCAAGGAGTTCTGGGGAATGTACATAGTTTAAAGGTAAAGGTAAAGGTTCCCTTGCTCAAAAGCCAGTCGAATCCGACTCTAGGATTGCGGTGCTCATCTCCGTTTCAAAGCCGAAGAGCCAGTGCTGTCCAAAGACAACTCCGTGGCCATGTGGCCGGCATGACTAAACACCAAGGCACACGGAACGCTGATACCTTCCCACTGAAGTGGTACCTATTTATCTACTTGCAATTTCTTGTTTTCAAACTGCTAGTCTTCTCCTCCTCCAACTCTTCTTCTTTCTGATACAATGTCTTTGGCAAGATCTCTCTTATAAACTTCGTTATATGCTCTGGTAATTTCTCTGATTTCTCTGTTGTTGCTTGTTGCCAGAATTTCAGTTAAAGTGTCTTCATCCATTCCAAGCCGTTTCATGAAAGCCCTGAAATCCTCAGCAGGAGTCTTCAGCAATGCCAGAACAACATCTTCTAATTGGCTTTTGAGTGCTTTTTTCAGACGCTCCTCCAGAGGCTTTCCCTTTAGTTGCTGGTAGGCCTCTTTGATCTGCTGGCTCTGGGCATTAGTTCTTTGGGTGCAAATATCAGCGATGGTTTTTGTCATCAACTCCTTTAGCAGTTATGGCTTTGTCCAGTGCCACAGCATCAGCTGAAGGACTGAAGTTCGGGTAGGCATTTGCTGAACCACCTTTAGTATTTTCAACATGGTGTGGTTCATCGTTGCCAATAAAATAAGCCTGTGTCAGAAATTCTGATACAAAAGACATGTTGATTTAAGTTCCATTTGTTTTTCAGAACTCTGAAACGCTGCTGTTTGGGATGGAAAACTACTGTCTTAGGGTTTGGATAAGGATCCCAAGCAATTCTTAATTTCAGCAGTTTGCAGAAGGTCCATGTGGCTCAGCCGCCATTGTTTTCTTACACCGTTTTAATGTTAGGCTTCCAGAGACAGCCAAAATGCCCCCCCAACCTTGTTCAATAAAACATTAAAGGGAAAAATGTTTTCAAAGCTTTAGGCTTCCTATCTCAGTGTTTCTCTCTCTTTAAATCTCATGTCAATTTCATTCTGCGCTGATGACCCCCCACTTTATCTTGCTTGCATGTAGCACTGAAATCCTTTTTCTTTTTGCACTGGAGATGCTGTCATTTGCCTCCTCTCTGATCCCCCTTTCAAGTCAATATCAGCAGGGAACTAAACCTCACGCAGCTCCTTTTAAACTCCCCCCCCCGGTCAATTTTTTAAAAAATTCAGTGATCTGAGACTAGCAATAGTCTTATATCGCTAGACTCATGCCACTTGTCAAAATAAAATGAGAGGAAAATGGTGCTTGTACATCAATGAAGGGGGGGGTGGGAGGATGGTGGAAGATGCAGAGTGGGCAGAACAACCTTGATGTGGGCAGGGGAGTGACCTTTGAGGGGTGGCAAAAGGGCAGGGGGAAATCTGAGGGAATCTGTATGCTTTTTGAATTACCTTTGGCTTGGAAGTGAAACAAGGGGAGGAAATGGCATAAAAGCACTCTCAGAAAACCCAGGGAAGCAGCTACCAGAAAGCAAACTGATCACTGAAGGGAGGAAAATCAAATGCAGAATGGCAAAGAAAACCCGACGGGCATGCACGGTGAAAGTGAGGGGAAACACCCGTGCGTAAGAGGACTAAGAAGTCCCTTGTGGTGGAGAGTGCTGTCGAGGCACAGCCAACTTAGGGTTTTCAAGGCAAGGAGAAAAACAGAGGTGGTTTGCTATTGCCTGCCTCTGCATAGGAACTCTGGACTTGGTGGTCTCCCATCTACGTACTAACTAGGGCTGACCCTGCTTAGCTTCTGAGATCTGACAAGATCGGGCTAGTCTGGGCCATCCAGCTCAAGGTGAGAAGCCTCTTAGTGCCAGAAAAATCTTTACCTGCCAATCCATCCACAGACTATTGCCCCAACTGCCCCTTTAATATACCTTAAGTTAAAATTGTCATTTTCTTTTTTATATATCGGGGCATCCATTTTGGGCCAAAGTAATGGAACACAGGTTTGTTTGTTTTTCTTGTTTGCACTGCCATCTAGTGGCCAGGAATTTTGTTGTTGTTCAGTCGCACAGTCGAGTCCTTACAACCCCATGGACCAGATCACGCCAGGCCTTCCGGTCTTCCGCCGTCCTCTGAAGTTTGCTCAACTTCATGTTCGTTGCATCTATGACACTGTCTAACCATCTCATCCTTTGCCGTCCCCGTCTTCTTTGACCTTCAATCTTTCCCAGCATCAGGGTCTTCTCCAGTGAGTGCTCCCTTCTCATTGGGTGGCCAAAGTATTTGAGCTTCAGTTTCATTATCTGGCCTTCCAGGGAACAGTCAGGGTTGATTTCTTTGAGGATTGACTGATTTGATCTTCTTGCAGTCCAAGGGACTCTCAAGAGTCTTCTTCAGCACCATAGTTCTTTACCCACCAATCCATCCACAGACTATTGTCCCAACTGCCCCTCCAATAAACCTTAAGTTAAAATTGTCATTTTCTTTTTTAAAAAGCCACATTGGTCTCTGGAGTCATAATTTGCAGACTGCTGTGGATGAAGCTTCCTCCCCAGGCTGATGATCCCAGCCTCCCTGCGTCTGCCTTTAACGTTGAACCCTCTCTTCTCTCTCTTTTAAGTAAGTCCTTATAGTCCCGTGAAGAAAATTCTTTTGTTTTTCCTGATGAAAAACTAGGGATGCCAGCCTCCAGGTGGGACTTGGGGGACCCCCCGGAATTACAGCTTATTTTCAGACTACAGAGATCAGTTCCCCTGGAGAAAATGGATGCTTTGGAGGGTGGACTCTGTGGCATTGTACCCCACTGAGGTCCCTGTCCTTCCCAGGCGCCATCCCCAAATCTCCAGGAGTTTCCCAACCTGCATCTGGCAACACTACCTCCACATCTACCACTGGTAGGCAGGGAAGACCTGGCAACCCTAGGAAAAACCGAGACTATCTTGAAAGCTTGCACATATCGGGCCAGGAACGTGAAGTTTGTCACTACTTCCAATACTTCCCCTTCTATTTGCCAAGGAGTGATGGGGCCGGATGCCATGATCTTAGTTTTTTTGATGTTGAGCTTCAAGCCCACTTTTGCGCTCTCCTCTTTTACCCTGAGCAAGAGGCTCTTAAGGTCCTCTTCACTTTCTGCCATTAGAGTGGTATCGTCTGCATATCTGAGGTTGTTGATCTTTTCCCCAGCAATCTTAATTCCTGCTTGTGATTCATCCAGGCCAGCATTTCGCATGATGTACTCTGCATATATATTAAATAAGCAAGGTGACATCCTTGTCGTACTCCTTTTCCTATGCTGAACCAATCAGTTGTTGTTCCATATCAGGTTCTAACTGTCGCTTCTTGGCCCTTATACAGGTTTCTCAAGAGACATGTGAGGTGGTCTGGTACTCTCATCTCTTTGTTGTGATCCACACAATCAAAGGCTTTAGCATAGTCAATGAAACAGATGTTTTTCTGGTACTCTCTTGCTTTCTCCATAATCCAGCGAATGTTGGCAATTTGATCTCTAGTTCCTCTACCTCTTCGAAACCCAGCTTGTACTTCTGGCAGTTCTCTATCCACATCCTGTTGAAGCCTAGCTTGTAGGATCTTGAGCATGACCTTGCTAGCGTGTGATATGAGTGCAATTGTGCGATAGTTTGAACATTCCTTGGCATTGCCCTTCTTTGGGATTGGAATGTATACTGACCTTTTCCAATCCTGTGGCCACTGTTGCGATTTCCAAATTTGCTGGCAAATTGAGTGCAGCACTTTAACAGCATCATCTTTTAAGACTTTGGATAGCTCAGCTGGGATACCATCACCTCCACCAGCTTTGTTGTTAGTAATGCTTTCTAAGGCCCATTTAACTTCACATTCCAGGATGTCTGGCTCGAGGTCAGTGATTATATCGTCATGGTTGTCAAGGACATCGAGGTCTTTCTTGTATAGTTCTTCTGTGTATTCTTGCCATCTTTTCCTAATCTCTTCTGCTTCTGTTAGGTCCCTACCATTTTTGTCCTTTATCATGGCCAGCTTTGCATGGAACGCTCCCTTGATTTCTCCAATCCAGGTTAGGATTTGTTTGGCTCTCTTCTACTTATTCCAGCCCATCACAGAAACAATGATAAGTGGATAAGGGATTGCAGTTGCAGCTGCTGGTTCTGCTCCCTTCACATGATTAGTATCTGGGTGTTGATCATAATGTTCACACAGAGACTAGATAGATGAGGTATGCAGAATTATGTACCTGAAGCCTGTGTACATTGGGGTCTAGGTCTATGCAGACATGTCCTGTGCAGACATAATCAGCATGTGGATGCTGGGTTAATTGAATACCTGCACAGGGCTCTTTTGGCTTAAATCTAAATTTTACCAATTAATAAGCGCACCACTGCACTGAGTTACACAGAAGTGACACCTGAAGTGACATACTTTCTTAGGATCGACACTGGTATACGATACAGTGGTTAGCATGTCAGGCTGAGATCTGGACGATGCCGATTCCAGTCCCTACTCTGCCATGAAGCTCACTGGATGAATTTGCACCAGTCATTTGCCCACAGCTTAACCTACCTCACAAGGTTGTTGTGAGTATAAAAATGGAAAGCCATGTATATTGCCTTGAGCTGCTTGATAAAAGGGTGGGAGAAAAGGTACTAGATAGGTGCTAGTTGAAGGTATTGGATAGATAAGCAAACTCAAAATAGAGTGCATTTGAAACAGTCATTCCAGAACACCTCAAAAAATGGCTTCATACAATGGAGACAATAGAATGGAGCAGGGCTTTTATTTGGAAAATGAGGTTGCTGGAATTCACAAGAGGGAAATGAAGCTTTCAATCTGTGTACTGAAAACCCATGAGCTTTTAAACATTGTAAAAATAATTTTATTGAAGAGGTTCCAGAACTCTGTTCTGGCGCATTTCCCCAGAAAAAAAGCCCTGGTGGAGTAACTGGCTGCAGAATATATATAAAATCTTCCCAAACTGGTTCCTTCTACTGTCTAGCAGTCCAATTGTATGCACATGAAAGTAAGTCCCACTATGTTTATGCAACCTTATACCCAAGTAAATACGCACACAAGTAAGTGCCTACTCCTTTAACTCTAAAAAGTGGACATCCCCATTTTATATATGTTTGGGACAGAGGCTTAACCAAATGAGCCTGTCATTTTCACATCTAATGTGGCTCATCAGCTCCAAATAGTTTCAAAATCTGGGGGAATCCATACACTGCATTGCAAAGTCTCCAACTCATAGCCTCTTTCCAGCACAGAACATCTGCAGACAAAAGAATTCAGCACAGCATGGTCAACCCCCCCCCCCCTATAAGACACTGCAAAAGAAAAGAACCCGTTGGAAGCCAAAAGAAGATTTGGTTTTTATACCCCGTTCTTCACTACCCAAAGGCGTCTCAGAGCGGCTTACAATCACCTTCTCTTCCTCTCCCCACAACAGATACCCTGTGAGGTAGGCGGGGCTGAAAGAGCTCTGAGAGAACTGTGACTGACCCAAGGTCACCCAGCTGGCTTCGTGTGGAGGAGTGGGGAATCAAACCTGGTTCTCCAGATTAGAATCCACCGCTCCTCATTACTACACTAAAGATGAACAAAAAGCTGAAATTTAACCCCCCTCTTCCAGAACCTTCCCCAAACCTTATTGTGGTGTTTTGCCATGTAAATATTGTGTGTGTGTGTGTGTGTGTTTTATGTCTCTGTTTTAAAGTGGAGTTTTAAATGTATGTCGCTGGGATCTAAAATGCAGACCTGTAGAGTAAGAAGGGGGCTGGGGCTGACTGCATGAGGGAAGTGTGTTATGACTGGATGGTAGCTGTCCTGTAAGGGTCAGAGTTGACTGGGTGGTTCAGAGAGAGGCTTTGTGTGAATGCTGAGCAATGCGTGTGTGAGTGTGCAGAGGAAGGAGCTTGAGTGAGGTGCTGTAGAGCTTGAGAGAAATCTGTGTTATGTGTGGAAGTTATTTGCCTGCGTGGCAGGTTAAGAAGTTAAGCTGTATGGAAGTTATTCGCCTGGATAGCAAGTGAGAAAATAAGCCTTTCTGTCTAGGTCTGTTTAAGGAACTTGAGAGAAACAAGAATAACTACACCTATTTGAAAATGTTAAACATATCTGAAACTGTTAAACTTATTAGCCATACACAGGGGTCATTTCCTGCAGGAGCGCACAGGAGTGGAGCTCCAGCAGTAAAGAGCCCAGGGGGTGGGCACATGCAACAAGCCCCACCCCCTGCTCCTAACAGCCCTCAGTCAGAGCAAGAAGCAGCCAGGTAAGTTGCAGAGCCCCCCCGCCCCCCCGGTCCAGGACAGTCCAGTGTCACCTTTAAGATGAAGTTTTATTCAGGCACAAGCTGTCCCTCCTCTGTGAGGACAGATCTCCCCCCCCCCCCAATAGCTAGCAATCCAAAATAGTCCGGTGGAGCCTGAGCGGTGGGTGTTGCCTTCTGACATACTTCTAGTGATGTCAGGGGTGTGTGGCTACTGTGGCATATGCAAATAAGTTACGCTAATGAGCTCCTGCACCTCTTTTTCTACGAAATGACCCCTACAGAAACCATTATGCTGTTTTACTTATAAACTCTATTCACGTTCAAGAAAAACAGCTATTTGTTTTAGAGTAAAGGATCGTTTATTTTACTTCAGGGCCAGCCCCAGGTGCTGACCGTTCTGTTATTCTACCACATGCAACTAAGCCAATCCTGTTCTTTGGGTCCAACTAAGAATTCGAAGGCGAGAGCCTTTGGTGGCAGCAAAAATAAGGAAGGGGAAGAGGCAGCATTATACACTTCACCTCACCTCAGAACACTACAGAGAGGTGCCTCTACAGAGGTTAGAGTACACATCTAAGTGGTCACCACAGAGAAAGAGAAAAAATGTTACATTTATGGTTTGTCCCTGGTACTTATCTCCTTATATATTTATACACAGGCTTTGCTCACTCTGCTGGGATATTCCAGTCTTCCGAAGCCTTTGACCTCATCTGTTTTGCTTTGTTATTGACTTAGCTCTCGGCTGTAACCCTTTTCCTTCAGGGCTGCGTCAGTGGCCAATGGGATGTGGGTGGAGGAATCCCTGGAAATTTGTCCTCAGACTGCCTGTCTGTGGCTGTATCAGGGAGCACAGCCATCCCATAAGGAAATGAGTGGGGGCAACCAATGGGATCTCGGTGCAAGGCTTGCAGGGTGCCAGGTTAGAGTGGAAAACAGGAAAGTGGAAGGAGATAAGGGAAAGGCCTGGGAAGGGACAGTATGCAACTGAAGAGGGACACCCCAAATCCTGTCTTCTTGCAGAACAGACAGGGTGCTGTCAGAGGAAATGGTCCATGCAAAGATGGCTTACCAAGGAGATTTTTTTGTCGGGGTCAAGTAAACAATCTCTCTCCCCCCCCCACCGCTGCTGCTCCATAGGCAGTTGGACCCATGCCTTAGTTTCTAAACCAAGGGCATTTTCAGCAGAAAACAATAACCCTGCAGGGTGACCCAATATCATTATATTGAATGAATTTAGGGGGAGGGGCTGAAAGGTAATAGCTTGCTAATGTCTGCATAATGAGTTTGGTTGAGGATGAGGCAGGATTTGAACTAGTAGCTTGTACCAGTAGGTATTAGTATTCATTTATTTGATGCATTTTTAAAATCCTGCCTTACCTCCAAAGTGCCCCCTTCTCCATTTTATCATAACATAGGCTGAGAGGCAGTGGCTCGACCAAAGTCACCCAGCATACTTCATGGCAGAGTGGAGATGTGAACTTACGTCCCCTCTAACCACTAGACTGCGCTGGCCGTATGCTAGAGATCTGTACCAGAGGACCTCTTTTTCTCAGAGATGGTTGCAACCACAGAAGATGACAGGTTGCAATAGAACTACCCCCCACCATATTGCAGACAGAGGGGCCTGAGAGACAGTAGATTGTCCTGGGCAGTCTGATGAGGTCCTAAAAAGTAGCAAGATACGACCTGAGGCCTTCCTGGATCACAGATCAATTTGACATCCGTGATGCTACATCTCTTCTCATGTCACCTGGATTCCTGATGATATTGCCACAGTGCTAGCTGAGGTGTGTTACGGCTGTTCAAATTCCTTTTCCTGTTTCAAAGAGCTATTGTGGGAAGGGCCACAATCCCTCCTACTCACCTGCACAGCACTTCTGTAATGTCCTGTGGTCCCGCAATGCACAGCAAGTCTCTTTTTAAAAAATTAGGTTGCCAGTGACTATTTAGCTACTTCTGCAAAAGAAAAGTTGACGCTGGCTGTTTAGGCAGATGAAGTGGCTGATAGAGTGGCACAATAGAGGGGATGCCCATCATGCCTGGATGTGGATGTTGTGCCCCTGGGCTTGCAGTCTGCTTTTGGCACGTTCAGACCTCCAACTGCAGTGAGCATGTTCAGAATCCTCCAATACATTGTTCTTGCCGTATGTAGTGGCAGAGCATGGGCTTTGTAATGTCCCCTCTGCAGAACAATTAAGAATACTGGTTAGACAAAATTAGAAAGTACACCTCTCAAAAGTCTGGACTGGCAGTAGAACTCTGTTGTTTCAGAGTTACCATGGTAGGGTAGTGGTTCACATGAATGTAGCCTGATTTCTCTACACTTGATCTGTTCAACTGAATGTGTGAACTGTCTCCAGTGTGCCTGAGCCAACATCATGTGATATGAAAATGTTGTCAGCGGCAGTTAATATGTAATGGCTCATGCTACACATACGTGTAAATTGCCACTGCTTAATATTGCAATGAAAAAGTGATGAACTTATCTTTATGTATGGATCCAGATTTGATAATGACAAATATTTCACATTTGTATAATGTTCTCAGTGCTCCAAGTGCTTCTCATACATGATTCTGATATCCTCACAAACAACCCTGTGAGGTAGGTCCGTTTTCTAATCAATCACCTGGTGAGTTCATGGCAGAGGTGAAATTCAAAATAGGCTCTTCCAGATTCATAGTTTACAGTGCAACCCTAAACAGAGTTATACCTTCTAAGCCCATATCTCTGTGACCCTCCAGAACAATAGACTTAGAAAGATGTGTCTCTGCTTAGAAGGATACCATCAGTCTCTTAGCCGTCACACTTCACCAGCAGCAAATATCACTTCTTGTAAATAACATGTGTAACTTTTTTTTTGGTCCATATTTAAGAGGAACTCTTTGTTCAAGTGGCCTGGAAAATACCAGCTTTTGCTGAGTCATATCCACATTTAAAAACATGAGGATTGTCTTTAGTCATTTAGCTGGGTTTTTTTTTTTACTGTACTGATTTTAAAATATGATGTGAGCAGTTTGAGAAGGAAGACTATTTTACATACTTAATAAGCAATGCATTTAATTGACACCAAGTCAGAGAGTTAATTGGCAAAAACCCTTGAAGCAGCTGGTTTCCTACCCCTAATACCAAATGATGTAAGAATTAGCCTTTGTAAATCAGCTATATGCTGAAGATGACAACACAAGTGTGCTGAATTGATGGCCATGCCCACAACCTGGCTCCCCAGGCTCCCTTTGCGTAATCTTCTGAACGCCCCAGGGACACTGTAAGAGACCGTGGGAGTTTGGCTACCATGTTTTCCATTCTTATCTCCACTTAAGTACAACGTTTCACCAATCCCGCTTAGCTCGGTGACCGAGGTGTGACCTAGAGGTCAAACTTGTCTCCAGAGAATTGCCCATATCTCTGTGACCCTCCAGAACACTGGCATCTGTCCCAGTTTTCTGACGACAGAGACCTCCCCCACAACTGCCCCCTCGTCCTCCACCACCCACTCAGTGTCTGGCATGGGTTCAGGGAAGGCTCCGCTCTTACTGAAATAGTAACTAGCAGATAATGGGGTGCCCTAGACAAAACACACTGATAAATTTCCATTCAGAATACACCATCCTTCCTCCCCGCTCAGATCCTCTTCTCCCCACTCCCTACCAGGCAACCCCCAGCATCAGATTTGTAGAAGGAACTTCAACTTGTGTGATCCCCTTTGGCCTTAAAGCTAAAAAGGCTGCAGTAGCCAGAAATTTTGCAATGGTTGAAGGTTAAGGCCATTATAAGTCAAATGAAAATAGAAAACATAACAACTTGGCATGTTTCAAGATATTTCATTTATTAACAGGCTTTCATAAAATAAAACATGATCTTAGTAGCATTTCAGAAATCCATAAACTACCCCCCACCCCCATTAAGTGCCCATTGGGTGGAATTTTGTTGCCATGTATTTCCTGAAAACTTGCTCATTTTCCTGGAAACCTGCTAATTTCTCTCATGATCAGAACAATTTGTGCAGAATGGTTAAATTTAATACTCAGGAAGCTCAGTGCTACAAATTGCAAATCTAGGATTAAGGACATCCATTTTAGGGTTGCCAATTGCCCGGAGTGGGGGGGGGGGGGAAATGTCCTGCCCCTTTAATAGCGGCTTAATGGGGTATTATTTGTTAGGTAATATTATTTACATCCATTCCATGAAAGTCTTCAGTTGCCTGTTTCCACGCATTTAAACCTCTGTTTGGACAGAACATTTTTTTACAGGCCAGAGGGTTTGACTTTAACCTCAAGTACCTCTAAATTCAGACATTCAAGCAACTTTCAGTTCCTATTTTTTCCCCTCAGATCTCTAGCCTAGAGATGGCTATGAGTTCAGATTCTGCCCACAGAGGAATTCTGTCTTCTCCTTGAGGGTTGGTTATTATTGCAGGAATTGATAAACTAATTGGTTCCTTTGGAACACGATACCAAAGAAGTTACAGATATTAGTAATTTTATTTCTTTGTGTGTGGATGTGTGTTCCCTGATGAAGAGTCAATTTCAGGGGTCTAGTGGAGTTGGTATGCACAGTAGCGTTGCCAATTATGGGTTGGTAAATTCCTGGAGATTTGGGGAGGGGTGAAGCCTGGGGGTGTGTGGTTGGGGGGCGGAAGGGACCTCAGTGGGGTATAAGGCCACAGAGTCCACCCTCCAAAGCAGCCATTTTTTTTCCAGAGGAACTGATCTCTGTAGTCTGGAGGTCAGCTGCAGTTCTAGGCTTCACCTGGAGGTTGGCAACGGTACTGCACAAAAGTGGTGGCTCTGGGTCTTCTTTTCTTACAAACATGGAGCAATGAAGTCATCATCAGGAGCTCCTGGTGGAGAGTGAGTGGACGTTTTGGGTGTGGCAAGAGATTTTGGTAGATTTTGGCTCAGGGGATTTTGGAGAATCCGGGAGTCTGGGAGCAGTAACATCCCTGCTCAAATACACAGTCTGCTCAACACAGTGTAGGCTTCCCAAGTCCACCCGGGGGCGGAGAAACCCCTGCTCCAGAGGCCCATTCGCCGCCACAGGGGGAACTCCACTCCCTCCCTCGAATGGCCATGGCCCCGCCCCCAGCGTGCCTGCCGTCGTCACGTCACTTCCGCGCACACCAGACGCCGGCCAGGAGCCCCCCCACTCCGGCAGAAGATCGACGTGGCAACCCTAACACAGTGTCTAATAGGGTTCCCAGGACCCTCTTGCCACCACTGGGGTGGGTGGGTGGGTGGCTGGGTAGGGTTGCCAGATCCAAATTGGGAAACTCCTGGAGATTTGGGGATGGAGTTTAGGGATGACAGGGACCTTAGTGAATGAGGTACAGTGCCACACATCGTGCTCTCTGAAACATCCATTTTCTCCAGGGGAACTGATCTCTGTAGTCTGGAAATGAGATGTAACCCGTCTGGAGGCTGGCATCCCTAGCTGCCTAAGCTTAATCGCGAGGCAAAAATGCTGAATGGGCTGGGAAAATAACTGATGGTTGGCAGCCTTAGGTAGTTTTCTAGAATCCTCCATGCTTCAGAGATAGGGGCTGGAAGTAATGAAAGCTCCGCAGAGGATGGCCAGTCAGTCTTCTGTGACAATATTAATGAACTGTGGTGGAGGCCCATCACCCACAGCCAGATTAGGCCTCTTGAAAAGAAGGGCCTGTATAGCCCTGCCCAGGTTTCGACCAAGATACTGGCCACATTAATCGACCCTGTCATTAATCAGGTAACCCAGGGTGTCATCCTTCTGTCTGCTGGCTCTCATTTAGCAGACCCATGTCAGCCACTAGAAATAGCCTCTTTTGCTCAACAAATACAGGCTGCCTTCTAATATGGTATGTTTAAACTCCCACGTGTTTAAAGAGAAATGATATCAACAGTTGCTTTGGCGGTGGGAATATTTGAAAGATTTCCTTGTCAAACATTGAAGGATGTACACATTGTGGTTACCCACCTTCCTCCCAAGTGGGTCCACTGAGAAGAGAAGACCGATTTGTAATTGTCCTCCTCAGGTCAGATAAATCTATTAACAGCTTGGCAGGCTACAGCAACTCGACTCTTAACCCTCCAGCTTTGAGAGAACTTATTTATTGCTATCCATTTCCTCACAGATTTATCTGGAGTGGCAAAAAGAGTAACCAAGGCCAGTTTTTTAAAAAAAAGTTATTTACTTTAAAATACATTACTCAATGTTAGCTGCTTGCAAACTGAATTAAAAACAACCATCATGCCAAAAAAGTTACATGACACAGAGTGGAATTATTCCTGATTATTTAGTTTTGTCTGTTTATTCTAATTCTGATCAATCAATACTAGCTAGTTGAACTCAAATTCTTACATTTGTATGAGATGGTTGCTAACCTAACTGTATTGTTAGAAAACATGTTAAGAGTTTTAAATAGTTAAGTTTTAGATAGATATACTGAATAGAATATTAAAAATATTAATGTTAAATAGTTTGTATTGCTTGGGATTCTCTGTATCAATTGTTTTATATTTATTTAATAAAAATTATTAAAATAAAAAAACGCACCTAAAACATAGTATCAAAACAGTGGCAATTATTAGTTCTTAAACAGCTCCAAGAGACTTAGAAGATGATCTGTCACCTAAGTTTGCCATTCATCAGGTATTTTCACTGCCCATTCTAGTTTGGTGTAGTGGTTAAGTGGATGGACTCTAATCTGGGAGAACCGGGTTTGATTTCCCACTCCTCCACTTGCACCTGGCTGGATGACCTTGGGCAAGCCGTAGCTCTGATAAGAACTGTTCTTGAAAAAGAGCAGTTTCTGTCAAGAGCTCTCTCAGCCCCACCTACCTCACAGGGTGTCTGTTGTGGGGAGGGGAAGGGAAAGGAGTTTGTAAGCCGCTCTGAGACACCTTTGGGTAGTGAAGGGCGTGGTATAAATCCAATCTCCTCTTCCTCCTCTTCTTCTTCTTTGCCCCCAAGCTTGGCATCAGGCAATTTGTAGGGGGAAAATGTATTTTGAGCCCATCACTGGGTGCCCCGCTGCAGTTTTCAAATTAGCTGACGCTTCTGAGAAGTCTTCAAGGGCAGCCCCATGTAGATCACATGTCATGTCAAGCATGTTATCGTAATCAAGCTTTGATGTGACTAGAACATGGATAACTCTAGCCATGTCATGTCTTGATATGAAAGGGCCCAGCTGGCACCTTGACTAAATTTGGCAAAGGGCACTTGAACTATGGATGCCCCTTGGGCTTTCCCAAGTAGTAAACCTGCTCCTTAAAGGCAAATATGACCCCATCCAAAACTCACAATAAGTCACCCCCCTCCCCCCTGTTCCATCCTTGCAACTAACAATACCTGTTTTCTCTGTTCAGCTGAGGGGGAAAGAGAACCTTCAGCATGGTTTCAGCACTCCCCAGAGGATGGCCAATCAGAGGATGGTTCATTACGTTTATATAAGATTTTTTCCCCCCTGTCAGGTCACAGCTGACCTATGGCAACCCCTTGGGGTTTTCAAGGCAAGAGATGTTCAGCAGTGGTCTGCCATTGCCTGCCTTCATGTCAATGACCCTGGTGTTCCTTCGGAAGTCTTCCATCCAAATTCTAGCCAGGGTCGACCCTGCTTAGCTTCTGAGATCTAACACGATCAGGCTAGTCTGAGATTACCTCTTTATAAAAGAAAACACCCTAGAAGAACAGGTTACAAAAAGTAAATACGGTTTACACATTGAAAAAGAATCCGTATCGGGCATAGAGTTCTCAGCTCTAGGTTGGATTGTTTTGTTGTTGAGATTTTGAGGGTGGGGCCTGAGGAGGTGGGGTTTGGGGAGGGGAGGTACTTCAATGGGGTATAATACCACAGACTCCACCTTCCAAAGTGGCCATTGTTTCTGTAATGTATTCAATAGCTGCCATTGAATGCATGATGTATGTGAAACATCTAATTGACTTGCCATGTTGAGCTTCGTCCTGGGCTAGGATCCAAATCCATCCAATCGCATTGCTAGCCCAGGAAGCACCTAGACAATCACCTTACAGCAAGCTCCCTGAGTGGGAACGTCCGTGATTGGTCCTTATATGAACAACCATATTGGTTGGTATTTGTACAGTGGGTGTAGCTACATTAGCCGGGAGAGTTTAAAAGCAGGACAACTGCAATACAAAAGCTGAACTGTTCTGTTCTGGTTATCAGATGTTGATCCGTGTTGGAGTTGTGTTCAGGTTGAAGAATAAAGTTGTGTTCTTGCTGAATCACTCTCCGACTTCTTTGTTAAGCGAGTGACTTAACAGTCACCAGGTGAATTTACCTCTATTGACTGGAGATCAATTGTAATCCTAGGAGATCTCCAGCTACCACCTGGAGCTGGGCAACCCTAACTGGGCAGGTAGTTAAAACACAAGCCAGGTGACAGATCTACCTCACCACTACTTTCAGCCACCAGGGTGGTGTTTAGTAACACAAAAGTATAAAATGCTAAACTGGTTCAGGCCAAAGTTCTACTAAGCATTTTGTCTCTTACAGTGGCCAGCTAGCCACTTCTGGAAGTTAACAACCAAGGCAGGGTGGAAATAGCTGCCCCTTTTGTTTACCACCATCAGATCAGATTCTTTCTGTTTGGAGTCCCCATTGTCACAGGCGATAGGTGATTCTTTTTAAGGGAAATCTAGTGGCCTGCAAAAATAATTATCCAAAGAATGCGGTAATCCTAACAACTCTTGCAGGTAGATTAATTTTATCATCCCTGCATTACAGAGGTGTGGGATGAGGAAACGGAGGATATTATCTAAGGCCAGGCCTGAAGTAACATTTGAACCATGGACTTCCTAGTTCATAATTCTTAACAGCTCCACTACAACAGATATTATTATTAATATTCCACACTCCTTCCAATATGCTGACAGTGACATCTACAGTTCTCCTTCCTGTTTATCTTCTCACAACTCTGTGGAGTTGGTTTGGTTGAGAGTAACCAGCCCAAGACCACCCCCTGAACTTCACGGCTGAGGGCCAAACTAGACTTTACAGGGGTCACAGGTTTGACCTGTGGCCACCTTAATCGTTTTAGGAAAGAATTGATCATTTCAAAAATGCTGTGAGGTGAAACCAAGAAAGTTTTCCATGTGTCTTTTCAAGTATCAAAACAGCCATGGGGGGCTGTTTTGGTACTTGAAGGGGGGGGGTACAGAAATTAGAACCCAGGTTTTTCTACACCAGAATCATCTACAGCATTCTGCTTGTCTAATGAAGCTTAATATGTGGTGATTAAACTGCGATAACTTTTTTTTCAAATGGGTGTCACCTCAGGTTGCCAACTGGGCAGGATAAAAATGTCCTGTATGTTTAACAGAAATTTAATGAGTGAAAACTAGTTTCATGTTATGACGTTACAAACATTGTTTGCTGATCAAACTGATATTAAAGGAACAGCTAGATAGATCAGTTTAAAAGTTCGCAACCCTAAAGTCATTGCTTCATTGTGGAATTTTTTTGTTGTTCAGTCGCACAGTCGAGTCCGACTCTTCACGACCCCATGGGCCAGATCATGCCAGGCCTTCCTGTCTTCCGCTGTAAAAACAGCTAGGTACAATCTTGCCCCAGGCATTCAGCTAATCAGAATTTTCTTCCTTGAATATGTGAACAGTGACATCTAGTGGTAGATGTAGGGTTTTGGACCACTCAGCCATGTCTAGGAGTTGACGTGAATGGGAAGTCACATCCTATGGTTGGATTTTAATTGCACCATTCACTGCCCGTTTGCCTCTGCCGCCTCACTTGGCATGTGGCAGAAATCCATCTCTTAGTAGTGTTCTTTTTGCAATCACTCCAGGCACCACTTTCCTGCCTCCACTAGACTGTTGTGAGTGGTGGTAGCTAGAGAGACTACTGGGATGAGATATGGGAACCCCAAATTCAAAGCCTTGCCTGCTCTGATTTATGGGTAACTCTGCAGTTATTGAGGCAGAGGCCAATCCCAGCTGAGAATGAATTTTGCAACATCGGGGCAGGGCTGTAGCCAGGATTTTTGACTTCAGGGCATTTAAGGTGGTGGTGTCAGGAGCGATGAGAGAGTAAAAGTAAAAAAAAAAAAGCAGAGAGACTGTTAAATACTGGGTTCTAGACACATTGCAGTGATCAGCTCAGGTTTATTAAGTGATTTCAGCAGAACACAAGACAAGACCCCAGAGCCTCAGCTCTGTTAAATAGCATGCAATTGACACACACCACTCCCAGCAATAGGCTATTTACATAAAATTACTACTTGATTGGTTTATTCCACAGTCCTGGTCAGCTATTGTTCTTGTGCTCCAAGCTCAGCCAGTCTCTGGGGTGATTCAATCAGGGATGATTCAATCCCAATACATAACAGAGAGTTAGAGAGGCGAGGGCACCAGCAAGCAGGGCAGGGTTATGGCTTGGTGCAGTGTGGCTGCAGGCCATGAAAATTGTTTTTAAAAAGCGACAAGAGAGAGAGAGGTGAGAGGCAAGGCTGCTGGTCAGCAGTGTGTTCTTATTTTATTTTATTTTTTTGGTGTTCAGTCGCACAGTCGAGTCCGACTCTTGATGACCACATGGACCACATCACACGAGGCATTCCT
>NW_015170985.1:128416-158405 GCF_001447785.1 Gekko japonicus | reverse complement strand
TAATTTCATGACTGTAGTCACCATCTGCAGTGATCTGGGATCCCAGGAACGTGAAGTCTGTCACTGCTTCCACGACTTCTCCTTCTATTTGCCAAGGAGTGATGGGTCCGGATGCCATGATCTTAGTTTTTTTGATGCTGAGTTTCAAGCCAACTTTTGCGCTCTCCTCTTTTACCCTGAGCCAGAGGCTCTTTAGGTCCTCTTCACTTTCTGCCATTAGAGTGGTATCATTTGCATATCTGAGGTTGTTGATGTTTTCCCCAGCAATCTTAATTCTGGCTTGTGATTCATCCAGGCTGGCATTTCGCATGATGTATTCTGCATATAAATTAAATAAGCAAGGTGACAATATACATCCTTGTTGTACTCCTTTTCCTATGCTAAACCAATCAGTTGTTCCATATCCGGTTCTGTCATTTCTTGACCCTTATACAGGTTTCTCAAGAGACATGTGAGGTGGTCTGGTATTCCCATCTCTTTAAGGACAATCAAAGGCTTTAGCATAGTCAATGAAGCAGAAGTAGATGTTTTTCTGGTACTCCCTTGCTTTCTCCATAATCCAGTGAATGTTGGCAATTTGATCTCTAGTTCCTCTACCTCTTCAAAATCCAGTTCGCTATCCACCTACTGTTGAAGCCTAGCTTGTAGGATCTTGAGTATGACCTTGCTAGCGTGTGATATGAGTGCAATTGTGCGATAGTTTGAACATTCCTTGGCATTGCCCTTCTTTGGGATTGGAATGTAAACTGACCTTTTCCAATCCTGTGGCCACTGTTGCATTTTCCAAATTTGCTGGCATATGGACTGCGGCACTAACAGCATCATCTTTTAAGACTTTGAATAGCTCAGCTACCATCACCTCCGCTAGCTTTGTTGTTAGTAATGCTTTCTAAGGCCCATTTGACTTCACATTCCAGGATGTCTGGCTCAAGGTCAGTGATCACACCGTCATGGTTATTATTTAATTTTTATTATTATTTAAAGGCTGGAGGGAAATTTAAAAGCCAGGGGCGATTGATTAGAAAGGAGAAAGGGGAGGGGGAATACAACACCCAAAGCGATTGCAAAGGTGATTTCCATTTCACTGCGGGTACCTCACTCGGCTCTGTGGATGACTGAAAGCAACACACACACACCCATGTACACACACACACACACAGAGAGAGAGAGAGAGAGAGAGAGAGAGAGAGGTGGCCCTGCACCCCGCATGCCCAAGATCACACCGAACAAACGAATGAATGGGAACATTCAGAATCTCCTCTGCCGGATCAGACCGTGGAGTCCAGCAGTTTGTCGCCAGCCCCAGAGGCCCCCAGGGAAGCTCACGGGCAGGGCGGGAGTAGGGAACAGATGTGCCCAGTGGTGAGTCTCGCCCACAGCCAGCCAGAGGTACACTGCCGGTAGGCAGGGCAGGGTGACAGCTCGGTTTGGTGTGGCCATGGTGTGCGAGAAAAATAAAATAAACTGGCTGGATGGGAAGTCGGGAAACCTGGGCAGTACATTTTGTGTGTGTGTGTGGGGGGGCAGTCCCGAGATGCCCCACTGTAGCTGTGGGCCTGCTTCAGGGGCTGTGTCTCACCGAGTACCAACTTTGCTTGCCGAAGGTCCCAGTTCACAGCATCTCCAGTTAAAGGCTCTCAGGAACTAAGTGTTAAGGAAGACTGTTCTCTGCCTGAGAACCTGTGGAATCACTGCAGGTCAGAGTGGACAGCAGTGAACTAGGGGCAGGGACAATGGCAGCTTCATCAGACATACACCCGTAGACACGGATGTTTGTGTTACCTGCCTCTAAGTCACAGCTTTGCTGCATAAAAGTGCCTTCTGGTCAGAGGGTCACTATCCCCCTTGAGGGACTGTGAAAAGTACTGGGTTCGACACATGGAGGACTCGGACCACGACATGCGTTCAGACGCGTTTATTGTACTTCACAACAAGACACACAAAACAGCCCTGCAAGGCCAACTATATACACTCCACCCGGCACACCTCTGTCCCCATTGGAGGGTTTGAATCTCCCGCCAAGGGTGCCATTGGTGGACTCCCGGTGGACTAGGATCCTAGGTCCCCTTTGTGTTTGGGGACCAAGCTCCTGTTATGACCGCGGACCCCAGGTGGTGGTCCGCATACATAACAGACTGGAACTCTTGTCTGGAGGGGGCTGTCAGTCTGATCTCCAAATTTCTTTCTGGAATGCAG
The DNA here is from genome assembly GCF_001447785.1 of Gekko japonicus. NCBI lineage: Eukaryota > Metazoa > Chordata > Lepidosauria > Squamata > Gekkonidae > Gekko > Gekko japonicus. The sequence goes on along the minus strand of NW_015170985.1, from coordinate 156,209 downwards.
TTTGCATGTGTTCATCCTGTTTTCTCCTCCAGTGCCACCATAGCATTGGTGCAGGGGCTCAGATCTTGGCTCTACATGACTGCAAATGTCCAAAGCTTGACCTGAACTGTTTTTTCGTGCCAGGGCTTGATCAGTGCAAACACTGAAGCAGAATACCATTCTCTCACTAGTAAGTAATCACAACCCACCATCACACATATGACATTGTAGGAAAGAGACTGTCAAATCGGTGGCCATGACTCCAGCCAATTCTTGTCACTCTATGTCAACTCTATGTCACATTGTAGTCCATCCCCCCCCCCCGTATAAAACCACTCAGCTTGTACAAACCCCCCTCCCTCCACATATCTAAAGATCTCACAAACTGCACTGGCAAATCTGGGAGTGCTCCTGTAATGCTTCTAGCCCCTCCTCTCCCACCAAATGCCAGCAGAGCCCAAGCAAGAGGAAAGAGGTGACTCTCTCTTGCAAAGGACGAGAGACCCTCTTATGGGAGGGGAGTGGGACAGTTTGCAGGGCGTGAATACAGGCCACCAGTTTTCACTCTCTTGTCCACAGTAGCGATCAGTCAACTGGTGGGAAAATGTTGTCACAAATGATCTCATTTCCAGCATTATCCAAGAGGCACCGATAAGGGAATGCAGATCTGGATAGTAACAAACCTTCTGGCAGCCTTTGCATCGGCCCTGGAGATGAAGGCTTGAGGTCTATTGTGGAAGAAAGCAAAAAAGGGTTCCAAGTCTTTGTAATTGACTACTAAACATTGAGCAACAGGGAGAGAAGATAGGAGGCACTAGTGGGAGCATAAGATTAGCCAGTCGGATCTCCAGCTTGCCCGGATTTAGACGCAGCTGAGAATCCTCTTCTGGAGGAATACTGCGTTTTGTTGCGCTTAATTGCCCTTTGTATTAAATTTTGATTCCTAGGAACCATTTTGGGAGACAATTTTTGGCTGAAAAGCAGAATGATGATGATGATGATGAATAATGTCAATATCCCAAATATTGTGCCCTCAGATGTTGTCTGAGGGCACAACAGCTGATTGACAGCTGATCTAAGGGCATAATCCATCAGGCCTGCCTCTGCATCCCATCCAAGTACTTGCCAGGGTCAGCCCTGCTTAGCTTCTGAGATCTGACGAGATCGGGTTAGCCTGGGCTATCCAGGTCAGGTCCCTTTGCATTTGTGAGGCTCACCCCAAATTTGCTAAGGCCCCCAGATTCAGGGGTTTGATCCATAATTGAGGGAAGGAAGAAGAGGGCTGAGGACTGAGCAGAAAAAGGATTCTTGGAGGGAAGCAGGAACTCTCTCTCGTGGAACCTAGGGTTGCCATCCCCTTGAAAGGGGCAGGGGTTTCCCCACTTTTGGGAGCCCCAATCCGCTGCTGGCCAACGGGGGGAGGCCTGCCCCCAAGTAGCCCTATCCACGCCAATGTGCCCGGCACGATGACATCACCTGGAGGTGACGTCACTGTGCAGGGCACGTTGGGGGGGGGGGATGGTTCTAGCATTTGAGAAAAAACTCTATGGTTACCATAGGTTCCAGGAGGAAGAGAGGAGCCCCCCTAAGGACCTGGCAGCCCTTGTGGAACCAGGTTCAGACCAATGCTCCCTCTAAGCTGTGGAGTCCTGTGAGCAAAAATTCTACTTTGTGAGCTACTGGTGTTAAAGTTGTGAGCGAGCCTTTTGGCTGTTGAATAAATTAGTTTGCTCTGGAGCCCTCCTTCCTGAGGGAAGAAAAAAATCCGTGAGTCGGAGGCTAAAAAACTGTGAGCTAGCTCACACTAACTCAGCTTAGAGGGAACACTGGTCTAGGCTGTTCCATTTGTTGACCAGGCCAGCCCAGGAAGAGGAGAACGAAACACTGCTGTTACAAAGGCTTGTGTTATGTATTCAGCCTGACATGCCCGGACTTGCCCGGGCTGGCCAGGCACAACTCTTCAATAGCTTCATGTCCAAAGACAATGGGTCCGTAGGATCCTAGCCGGCCCAATCAAAGGGCCAGCTTCTCAGCCGGGAGACCAATGGTCGCCCGGTTACTGTAAATAGCCTATCGGGAGTAGGGGGTGTGTTTAGGTGTACTTGGTGGCGGGTTTTCTGAACCTATATAACCAGCCTGCGAGCTGGTCCCTTCGTCTTTGTCCTGAACTAAATAAAGGTATGCTTAGCTGAAATCACTCTCCGCCTGCATACTTTTCACTGGCGACGAAGGTGGGATCCATGACCCCATGAACAAAGACCCGGACGCCAACGCGAGCACCGCACCGAGCCCCGACGCCGAGACCTCCGGGAACCGCGCCGCTTCGCTTCCCAGCTCTCCGGCAACCGCTCATCGCGCAGCTCCCGGCTCCGCTTCGCTCCCTGCTGACCCCGAGAGCAGCAGCGGCCTCCACAACGCTCCCGACGCCATCGCCGTTCCAGAGGCCACCCCACCACGTGGCTGCAACACAATGGCGACCGCGACCGCAACTGAAAGCCTGCCCGCTTTCGATCTCTCCCAGCCCTCGCTGTGGGACACCTGGCTGGACACGCTGGAGAGCCGCTTCACCATCCACAAGGTGGTGGATGACGCGATGAAGAAGGCTTACCTGCTGAGCCACTGCGGAATCCAGACCCATCGGCTCCTCAAGGACTTAATCTCGCCCAAACTAACGAAGGACGAGTCATACAGCTCCTTAGTCCAGGCCCTGACCGACCATCTGGCTCCCAAACCCACGAAGTACGTGGAGCGGTTGGACTTCTTCGCAAGAGTTCAGGGCCCCAGCGAAACCACCTCCGATTTTCTGGCGGCGCTGCGGAGCCTGGCGACCCGGTGCTCCTTCCCCAGCCTCGACGATACCCTCCTGAACCAGTTCCTCGTCGGACTCCGGGAGCCGAAGCTGCAGAGGAAACTGGTGAGCCAGAACGATCTGAGCCTGGACAAGGCCATCCGGGAGGCCTCAGCATACGAACAAGCGCGACAAGACCGCCGCGCCAAGGCGGTCCACCGTACCCAAGTGAGCAGCGGCTCCGACGTCTCGGACCAAGAGGAAGTCCTGCAACTCCGACAGCGGACTCAGCAGCGACCAAAACACGCATCCTCCAGGACCAACAAGGCCCCGTCTCCAAGCCAGTGCGCCAGCTGCGGGGAGGGCCACGAACGCCGGTCGTGCCGTTTCCGGAATGCGGTCTGCCGCTCCTGCAACAAGGCCGGACACATCGCCAAGGTCTGCCGGTCCCAGGGACAACGACCGAGATCGGCCACCCACCAGACCACCGCGGAACTGCCCCTGGAGCTCCACACCGTGTCGTCCCACTTCCCACAGCACCAGGTCTGTAACCTGCCCCCCGACGGCCCAAATAAAATGCATGTGACGGTCCTCATAGAGGGAGCCCCCTGCACCATGGAGATCGACACCGGGTCGACCTACTCCATAATATCCGCGGACACGCTCCGTTCACTGTGTCCTCAGGGGGGGCCACCACTACAGAAGTCACGGGGTTTCCGGTTACGGGACTTTAACAAAAACCCCGTGGCGGTGGTGGGCTGGGGCAAGTTCCGGGTCCAGTTTCAGGGCTTCAAGGGCCAACTGGACCTACTGGTTGTGGACCGCCCCCTCTCCAGCTTGTTGGGACTGGCCTGGTTCAAGGCCCTGGGGCTCTCCGTTACGGGCATCAACCAGGTTGGAGCACAGGATTTCGGGGCGGTGTGTGCAGAATTCCCCCGCGTCTTCGATGGGACCCTGGGGCGGTACACGGGCCCCGCCATCTCCCTGGACCTAGACCCAGCGATACGCCCCATACGCATCAGGTCCCGGCTGCCCCCGATCTCCATGAGGCCGAAGGTGGAGGCCGAGCTTGATCGCCTGGTTGAGCAAGGCGTGCTAGAACCTGTGGCGTCGGCCCGGTGGGAAACCCCCATTGTCACACCAATCAAGCCGAACGGGGACGTCCGCATCTGCGCGGACTATAAATGTACCATAAACAAAGCCCTACAGCCCCACGCATACCCGGTGCCGGTAGTAAGCCAAGTGCTGGCGGCCCTGGCCGGGGCCCGGGTGTTCGGCAAACTGGACTTGGCCCAGGCGTACCAGCAGCTACCGGTGGACGCCGCCACGGCCGAGGCCCAGACCATTGCGACCCACAAGGGGGCCTTCAAAGTGCACCGCCTCCAGTTCGGGGTCTCAGTCGCGCCGGGGATCTTTCAATCTTTTATGGATTCCCTTCTTAAAGGCATCCCCGGAGTTCAGCCGTTTCTAGACGACGTGCTGATCGCCGCGCCAGACCCCTCGTCCTTCGCAGACCGTCTGAGGGCCGTTTTACAGCGCTTCGACGCGGCGGGCCTCAAGGTGAAACGGGAGAAGTGCCTACTGGGGGTGCCGCGGGTGGAGTTTCTGGGCTTCGCGGTGGACGCCGCCGGCCTGCACCCCTCCCAGGACAAGGTAGAGGCCATCACGCACGCCCCGGCCCCGAAGTCCAAGACGGAGCTACAGGCGTTCCTGGGCCTAGTGAACTTCTACCACTCCTTCTTGCCCCTGAAGGCGGCCGTCGCAGAGCCGCTCCACCGCCTCCTCGACAAGTCAGCACCATGGGTCTGGGGGCCTCCGCACGCCGCGGCTTTCCAAACAATAAAGGACCTCCTGGTCTCTAATGCGGTCCTCGCCCATTTTGACGAGGCCCTTCCCGTGGTGCTGGCGTGCGACGCTTCTCCCTATGGGGTCGGGGCGGTCCTGGGGCACAGACTACCGGATGGTCGCGAGGTCCCGGTGGCCTACTACTCGCGGACACTGTCGTCGGCCGAGCGCAACTACGCGCAGATCGACAAGGAGGCGTTGGCAATCGTGGCAGGGGTGAAAAAATTTCACCACTACTTGTACGGCCGTCCGTTCACGATCCTGACGGACCACAAGCCCCTGCTGGGCCTCCTCGCACCCGACCGGCAGACACCGCAGATAACCTCGCCCAGGGTGCTACGCTGGTCCATCTTCCTGGCGGGGTATGCGTACGACCTCGTCCATCGGCCCGGACAGGCGATGGGCCACGCTGACGCTCTGAGCCGCCTGCCCCTCCCCAAGTGCGACCCGGACCCGGCCCCCGCGCTCCTGGTCGCGAGCCTGGAAGCCCTCACGGACCAGCCGGTCCATGTTTCGGAGGTGGCACGCTGTACCTCCAAGGACAAGACATTGGGGAGGGTCTTGGACTGGGTGGTGAGGGGGTGGCCCGAGGCCAAAGGAGACCAGGACATCGCCCCGTTCGCCACCCGGAAACACGAACTCTCAACCCACAAGGGGTGCTTGCTGTGGGGAAGCCGGGTGGTCATCCCCTCGCCTTTAAGGGAACGGGTACTCACCGCCCTGCACGAGACACACCCCGGGGTGGTGCGGATGAAAGCCCTGGCCAGGAGCTATGTGTGGTGGCCAGGACTGGACGCGGACATTGAAGGGGTGGTCAAGAGGTGCCAGCCCTGCCAAGCCTCGCGGCCGGAACCACCCCGAGCGCCCGAGAGGGCCTGGGAATCCTCCCACCGTCCCTGGTCCCGCCTCCATCTGGACTTTGCTGGACCCTTCCAGGGCAAGCTGTTCTTCATCCTGGTGGACGCATACAGCAAGTGGCTGGAAGTGGTCCCCGTGCCCTCCACATCCTCGCAGGCCGCAATCCGGGCCATGTGGAGGATCTTCAGCGGCCAAGGGATCCCCGACACGCTGGTCACGGACAATGGAACCGCGTTCACCTCGGCCGAGTTCCAGGCTTTCACCAGGTACTACGGGATCCGCCACGTCCGATCCGCCCCGTTCCACCCTGCCACGAATGGCCAGGCGGAGCGCATGGTGCGCACCACAAAGGACGCACTTCGCCGACTGGACTCCACCGATTGGGACTATAAACTAGCAGCCTTTCTCTTCGGACAGCGTACCACGCCACACACCACGACCGGCCGCTCCCCGGCCGAACTACTGCTGGGCCGCCGCCTGGCCTCCCGACTGGATCGGTTACACCCAGACCGAGCAACCCCGGAGGCCCCGGGCACCGAGACGTACGAGTCGGCCAGAGGGTTCTTTCCAGAGGACCCGGTGTACGCACGAAACTACGGCCGGGGGCCCCGATGGATCCCGGCCCGAGTTGTACGGGTCAAGGGCCCCCGTTCGTACGAGGTCTCCAGCGAGGATGGCCAGATCCTCCACCGGCACATAGATCAGCTGCGCCGTCGCACGCTACAGCTGGACCCTGAGGATCCGGACGAGGACCCAGAGCCTGCCACATCGGCCCCACTCCCGGCACCGGATCCACAGCCGCCTCTCCGTGAGGAACCCGAGGCACCTCCCACCGTGGTGCCAGACTGTCCTGCCTCCTCGGCGCCCTCGCCGCCTCCGAGCCCCTTGGCTCCCAGGGCCCCCGAGACCGAACCCATCGCTACCCCGGAGCCCCGACGCTCGACGCGCCCCAAGAAGCCACCCGCCTACTTGAAGGACTTCGTCTGTGGGTGCCTTCTGAACCAAGGGGGGAGGGGTGTTATGTATTCAGCCTGACATGCCCGGACTTGCCCGGGCTGGCCAGGCACAACTCTTCAATAGCTTCATGTCCAAAGACAATGGGTCCGTAGGATCCTAGCCGGCCCAATCAAAGGGCCAGCTTCTCAGCCGGGAGACCAATGGTCGCCCGGTTACTGTAAATAGCCTATCGGGAGTAGGGGGTGTGTTTAGGTGTACTTGGTGGCGGGTTTTCTGAACCTATATAACCAGCCTGCGAGCTGGTCCCTTCGTCTTTGTCCTGAACTAAATAAAGGTATGCTTAGCTGAAATCACTCTCCGCCTGCATACTTTTCAGCTTGGAATGAGCTTTTCTCAATCAAAGGCCTACTTGTGAGTGAGGCAAGGATGCCAGGAAACAGGTGTGGCTGGGGAGGCATATATAAAAGGCAGGGGGAAAGAGCTGGTGATGCTAGGGAGAGCCTCCTTCCCTCCAGGGGTTAACCAAAGGGATTAACTAATCCTCATTCATGCTTATTCAGGAGCAAGCCCCACTGGCAGGGCTTACTCCCAAGCAAAGGCAATTGCAGCCTTAGCCACTAAGGCACCACAGTCTCCCCCCTGCCATTTGTTGCTCCCAGGCCCTTTTTTAAAGAGGGGACAATTGCTCCAGGCGCCCCCAAAGTAAGGGGTAGGGTTGCCAGCCTCCAGGTGGGGCCTGGAGGTCTCCTGCTTTTACAACTGATCTCCAACTGCTTTTACAACTGACAGAGACCAGCTCCCTTGGAGAAAATAGCTGCTCTGGAGGGTGGACTCTGTGGCATTGTACTGTGCTGAAGCCCCTCCCCAACCCAGACCCCGCCCTCTCCCAGATCCACCCCCAAAGTCTCCAGGTATTCTCCCACCCAGAGCTGGCAACCCTAGCAGGGCCCCCCCTCAGCACTGATAAACAGGGCCGTGTTTCAAGGTCGTAATGATCAGATCCTTTTCATTGCAAGGCACAGGCAGCAAGCCGTGCAAATGTAACCCTGGGACCAGGAGTAATTTTAGTACTTTGTCCTGTACTCAATGTCCTGGGCCATTGACTTCATCTGTTCACATTGGCCCGTTCCTCCTCCCTCCCAGGCAGTCCCATAATTAGGTGAACGGCGTGGCTAAAGTACAGGGTGATTGCTCCATCACCCCAGCTGAGAGCAGCAAGGATTTATTCCTGACTTCTGTCAGATTCCTTAATAGTCAATGTTACTAATATTTCCCCAGAACTTCTTAACTTTTGGTCCAAAACTCACTAATCAATGGAAAGGTTCTGTTTGCAAAAGACATACTTGGCTAGTGAATCTAAGAGTTTTCCCCTATGGTTTTACAATCTTCTGGACATCAGCTTGGATCTGTAGCCACCAGTGTGTCCATAACACAGGAAGGCTTGACTGTGTAGTCCCTTTCACCTGGCAGCATTGCCCAAGTGGTGCAGATACGGCAAGCACAAGTGTTGGCATCCCAGAAATATTAAGCAATAATCTTGCCATGGTTCCTGTCCCAGTTTGCTACTGTTTTCACATCTGGGGAAAGCTTACAGGTGGTGAGCTGGCCTAAGGGTTTGCATAAACACAAACATGGGCTCCCCTTTGGGCAAAGGTTGTTGCACAAGCAGAACCACACCTTAGGACCCGGGTCATAAAATCTTAACACATGGGTGCACTGAAATCTGACAGCCAATATAAAACATGTTTAGTGCAGCCCGGAAGGTCTGTAGCTCAGCAGTTTGAGACCCGAATGCCACGTGACGGAGTGAGCTCCCGTCTCTGGCCCCAGCTCCTGCCAACCTAGCAGTTCGAAAGCAAGAAATTGCAAGTAGATAAACAGGTACCATTTTGGTGGGAAGGTAACAGTGTTCCGTGCGCCTCAGCATTTAGTCATGCCGGCCACATGACCATGGAAATGTCTTCAGACCGCGCTGGCTCTTTGGCTTGGAAACAGAGATAAGCACCGCCCCCTAGAGTTGGATTCGACTGGCTTTCGAGCAAGGGAAACCTTTACCTTTTACCTTTATGCATATGTATGGGGTGTGTGTGTGTTGCCGCCAGCTGTAGAAACCAGGGCACTAGCTCCGGATGCAGGGCTATCGAATGAGCCTCTTCTTAAGAAGGACCTGTTTACTCAGCAGCTTCCTTTTTGCATCTTTTTGAATAGGGCATGTTGATTATATTTGGTCCTTGTGACTGGAGATAGTATATCGAGCAGTGCTGGGCTTGGCTATGGAAGGAGGAAATCGTTGCAGAGGAATTCAGGTCCCAGATTTGTGGGGTCTGAAAGCTCCATTTACTCGTGGAACTTCCTCCTTTTACTTTGCAGACTCTGCTTCACCTTTCAGGTGGGTAGCGGTGTTGGACAGAAGCAGCAGAAAAAAGTTTGAGTCAAGTGGCACCTTTGAGACCAACAAAGTTTAATTCTGGGTATAAGCTTTCAAGTTCAAAACACACTTCTTCACACAGAAGAAGTGTGTTTTGCACACGAAAGCTTACACTTTCAATAAAACTTCGTTGGTCTCAGAGGTGCCGCTCGACTCAAACTTTGTTCTTCCTGGAAAATGTTTCCCATTTCTGCTTAATGCCAGAAACAGGCCTCGTTTCTAGCTGAGTCTCTCCTCCCCCCTTACCTCTTTCTACTCAGGCTTACGTTTAGACATTCCCAGCTTTGTTTGAGCTATTTTGTCACTCGCTTTTTTCCTCTGACTCCCCCTCAACTGGCCAGCCAATCTGAAGATGTCAGGCCTTCGGTGATAAGGCCGAGAAGGGACCGTGTGAGAGTAAATTTTGCATTTGTTCCCGGCGCCAGGCTCTGCGTCTAGCCCCCACCTCGCCGCGTCTTGCAGCAACCTCTCGTCTGTGGCACCGCAACTGCATGATGTCATCTGTGGTCCCTGCCCTCCCCCATGAACGTTGGTATCAGCTCATACTCAGAGGCGTGAACTCAGAGGGGGGGGAAATGGGAACAGTAAAATGGGAAGATGTGAGGAGGAGACTTGGTTACTTTGGCAAGAATGTCCAGACCTGCAGAACATCACTGGTCCAGGCTTCAAGTAGGTGGGAAAAGTCTCTTGTTCAGCCGTTTCTAGTTTTCCACTTATCTTTGCCTGAGGGACTTGGTAAGGAAGCAGTGTGTCGTAATGGTGGCTGGCCGCTTGGCCAGTGTTTCTCCCTTGCCCTGCCAAACCCCGTGAGGGAAGGAGCTGGCAAAGGAGAAGAGAAGAGTGAGTGTCATGTGTCTGAGGGAACCTTGGGGCTTCTTGGATGATGTTTCAGCGGGATATTAGCTGTGGGTTGACTTCAAGGCCAACTGGCCAAGAGTTGACTGCCTGAGCAAATTAAAGAGCTGGCTCTGAAGAGGTGTCTACAAATGCCATTCCAGTGTTATGAATCTCCTGAATCAGCCAAAAAGGGCTGAAAAAGTCAGTGTGGTATAGTGATTAGACTAAGAATCAGGAGGTGTCAATTCACGACCAGCTTTTGCCATGGAACTGAATGGTTGTCATCTCTGCCAAACCTACCTTGCAGGGTTGTTTGTTGCAAGGATAAAACAGAAGAGGCAAGAGTCATGCATTGTCCTCAACTCCTTGGAGAAAGAGTGTGGGGGAAAAAAGTTAACACAGGAAAGCTCAATTATCCTTAACGTATTCTTGTATCTTCTCTGTCCCTTTAAAAGTACTCCACAAGGTTCCAAGTAATCCACATATAATGTTGCAGTATTTACAAACAACCCTGCAAGGTAGGTGAATATAATTATTCTCCCACTGCAGAAGGGGTGTGATGCAAAGTGGACATGGCTTGCCTGAGGCTGCTTAGTGAGTGGACCCTAGAGGCAGGATTTGAACCAGGACTGCCTGCATCTGTCACTCAGTACCCTTCCCCTTCCAATGGCACCAGTGAAGCAGGAGTGGAAAAGCAATTAGGTGGGCCACTTGGGACAAACTGCCATCCCTTGAAATGCATTGGGAGGGGGGTAGTCGATTGTCAGCTGCCTGTTGGACATGATCCAGCTTCCAAAGGATTCCCTGTTGAACCATGTGCTGGAAGATTCAATGGCAGTTGTGTTAATTGCAGTTTCCCCCAGATATCTGAAAGAGAGGAGGAGGAGGAGGAGGAGATTGGATTTATACCCCGCCCTTCACTACCCAAAGGTGTCTCAGAGTGGCTTATAAACTCCTTTCCCTTCCCCTCCCCACAACAGACACCCTGTGAGGTAGGTGGGGCTGAGAGAGCTCTGACAGAAACTGCTCTTTTCAAGAACAGCTCTGACAGAACTATGGCTTGCCCAAGGTCATCCAGCAGCTGCGAGTGGAGGAGTGGGGAATCAAACGCGGTTCTCCCAGATCAGAGTCCGCACACTTAACCAGTACACCAAACTGCCAGTGTGTAGCTTTGGTGGCCTTCCTGGGTAAAAATTTCTGGGCTAGAGTGCCCTTTATAAAGGCAGAATTTGCAGCCAGGTGCCACAGACTGGCCCCAAACCAAAGCGGTGTGATACCTTGTGTTAGGACCAACCCAAAACAGCATAGCATTCTAGACCTAATTTCTATCCAGGAAGGCCACCAAAGCTTTTGTCCCAAATGCTGCCCAGCAAGACACTTCCCCCCTGGCCCTTGGATTGGCAGGTAACCCTCCATGCAAACACTTCTAGTTCTTTCAGGATTTGAAAGTAAAATGTATTACAAAAAATTGATACGAGAGAAGGACTAAGAATTGCCTTAATGGCTCTGAGCAAAGCCCAGCATCCCACTTCTCCAACAAGATAATCTGGTAGGATTTCCAGGCATAGCCTGGCAACCATTAGGAGTCGGGGGGGGGACATGGGGGGCACCATTGGTGATGGCAGGACATTATTTCTGGGGGAAACCCTTAAGTGATGTCAGCCTTCTCTAGGAATCGCCAGCAGGTCTATGGTAACTAGAGAGGACCGATGTCACTTCCAGGTCTTCCAACCAGGCCTGATGGCAATTTTTGTTTTGTCTTTCTCCTGCCATGGGTCTTTCACCATAGAGGGAGGCCTGGTAACCCCATGCCCCGGAAAGCCCACAGGCTGGGGATGGTGTTAGTAGCCCTCCCTTGTCTTTTTGGCTCCATGCGACTGGTATTCAGAGGGATACTGTCTCTGGACACGGAGGTGTCATTTAATCATCTATCTTCATGAATTTATCTATAGTAATAATTCAGTGTCATCAAGTTGCAACTAACTTACGGTGACCCAAGGTTTTTTTTTTTTTAAGAGGAGCAGAGAAGCCATTGAAGTCTGCTCCCCAAACCCCGCCCTCCTCAGGCTCCACCCCCAAATCTCCAGGTATTTCCCAATCCGGAGCTGGTAACCCTATCTCCCCTCCCTCCCTTTTATAATTCTGTTATAGGGTTGCCAGCTCTGGGTTGGGAAATTTCTGGAGAAATAGTGCCCACCCTCCAAAGCAGCCATTTCATCCAGGGGAACAGAACTCTGTCATCTGGAGATCAGTTGTAATTCTGGAAGATCTCCAGGCCCCACTTGTAGGCTGGCAGCCCTGGTTAGCAAGCACTGGAGGTGTTTCCTAACTACTCTTTTAGCACTGTATCAACATGAGGCTTTTGAAATGAAAGAGAATAATTAAAGAGGATTGCAAAACCACCAACCATCTTCACCCAGGAACCTTGAATGAACATGATAAAGGAAAGTCGCTGAACACTGCCACCTACTGTTACAATGCCACATTACCCTGTTCATCTGATAGACATTTGGATCAAAGGTTGTGTTCTTTACCCTGTGTTTTGGCAAACAGGAAGGAGAGTTGGCAAGCGAGGGGGCTGTGGTGGACAGCAAGGCCACAGAGAAAAGGAATGAACCTTGAGAATCCAAAAGGCATTTTTTATTTTTATTTAGAAATGCACAATTTATGTAATGGTAGTTAAACGGCTTGATTTTGCTGGGCCGCAGACCTTCTGCTGCTATTGGGGAGGACCCATTTCCTTTCCTTGGGCCTCCCGAACTCCTCAGCCACTCTGTCTCACTTGCAGCAGTGTTGCCGTCCGTTGGTGCAGGTGCCGATGACCCTTTCATTGTAGAAGCAATGCCTGCGGCAGCGTCCATGCTTATTGAAGCATTCCAGGGAGTCATAAAGGTTCCTACTTGCTTCTTAGAGAAAACAGCTTCAGATTAGAGCGGAAACAAGACCCAGTTTACACGTGCAGTGAAAGGAAGGGGTACCCAAGATAGCAGAGTGGCTGGGGGGTACGACTTCTGAGAGGGAGCACAGGAAGTTGTCTTATGCTGAGTCAGACCATTGGCTCACCTGGCTCAGTTTGGTGTAACCTGACTGGCTGTGGCTCTCCAGAGCAGAGAAAGCTCTTTCCTAGCACCTCCTTCCTGAGATCTATTAACAGGAGTAAACCTGGCTTTTCCTGGAAGCAGAGCATGGGCTTTACCACTGAGCCGCGGATGTAAAAGAAAGCTCACTGCACACTAATTACTGGGTTGGATCCCGTGGTAGATTTCTGCTGGTGGGAAGGCAGAGATTTTTGCTGATTCCTGCCTTCCAGTGCAAATCCCCTGATTTTGCACCTCATGCTTTTCCTGGTGTGTGTGTGGGCAGGTTCCCCTGTCACATTTTAGACTGCATCAGGATAGGGAAGGCGAGGAAGTCTCTTTCTGCTGATGGGAAGAACTGCAAGATCCAAGGGTTAATCAACAACAGTCATGGAGAAAAATTTGTCCCGAGGACAGGAAAGGATGAGTCAGTGCTTGGCTCTCCTGGCTGTTTCTTACATGGCCAGGGTAATCCTGATCACCTCTTCGGGGCCAGGAAGTAATTTTCTTCCAGGTTTTTTGCCTTCCTTTGGGCATAGAACAGGGGTTGCTGCTTGCTGGGGGAGTAGGGGGGGCAGGTAGTTGTGAATTTCCTGTGTTGCACACAGGGGGTTGGACTAGATGGCCCTTGAGGTCCCTTCCAGCTCTGTGTTTCTATACTTCCAGTCCTTTTAATAGAGGCTTACAAGGACGTTATCGGCCAGGTGATGTCATTCACCTCCATGCCAAAAGCTTCAGCTGCTCATTTCCACACAATACAAAGATAGGCCTGTTGGCATTCCTCCACACTCCCTGTGAAACTGTGTCCGGGTCCACAAGAGATTTCTTGGAGCCGGGTCCCAGAGATGAGGTTGTCAAAAACCGGCCAAGCACCCTGTGGCATCCGTTTTGGTGGTGGTGGGGGGGGGGGGGGGAACAGTCCAATTGGCTGTGGATTGGTAGATGCAGAAAAAGAATGTAAAAACATTGCCATTGACTTTAAAAACTGTAAGCTTTGTAGTTTTGGTTGGGCATGCAGTTTGACTGCATGAAGCAGGGGTGTCTGTGTGTATGTTTGTGCATGTGCATATGCCCATCTGGAGCTGAGGAAGAGAGGGAGGAGAACTCTTTGTCCCTTTGCTGTTTCCCAGACTGCTCTAATCCACACTTGGGTTAACCCACATTAGGTTTAAAACCAGCAATACAGGAGCTTCTTTTTTCCTGGACTAGGCCTTTAAGTAGCCCATCCAGGCCATTTTCAGCCAGAGAAATGGCACCACACGGGAAGTTAGATCCTCTCCCCTATCACCACAGCCCTAACTCATCTGGGTACAGCTTTGTAAAATGAAATTACATGTCTGGAATTCTAGTCACGAAACTGTAAGGGCGGACTGCCCTTTTTTTCTGTTTTTGAGATTCTTTCCCCATCTTGCTAACTTGCCTGCCAATCTACACGAGACATTGGGGATCACCCCACTGTTGTTAATCTCTTTCCGCCCCCCCCCCCCCGTTGGAAAATTTGGAAAATATGGAGGATACGGCCTTTGGAAAAGAACACTTTCTGCAACTATGTCTACTCAGGAGATCAGAAGTATTTTTCACTATATGTCTGTATGTGGCAGCCCTTTATTCTTACCTGGAGCAGACTGACAGATGAAGAGGAGAAAGATACCAAGAAGGAAATAGATCCTCATGATGAGTTCAGGTGAGCCAGCTGAGATCTCAGCCCACGAGTGGAGGGGTCCTGTGAAGTGAAGGCTACAAAGCTCCAGAAGGGACTGAGCCAAGGACTCTCTGCACTTATATGCAGGGCATTGGGAAACATTCCTGGTAATGGACCAGGTTGGAGCCCAGCGCTGGAATCTTTCCAACACCAATCTCTGTAAATATAACCTTTTGCAACGTGATATGAACTGCTGTGGAGCTGTGGTGGCTCAAGTGGTTAAGACGCTGAACTGCAGGCTGTGGAAGGTCAGTAGTTCAGCAGTTCGAGACCTGGGTGCTGCATGATGGAGTGAGCTCCCATCTCTACTTCCAGCTCCTGCCAACCTAGCAGTTCGAAAGCAAGAAATTGCAAGTAGATAAATAGGGACCACTTCAGTGGGAAGGTAACAGCGTTCCGTGCACCTTGGTGTTTAGTCATGCCGGCCACATGACCACGGAAATGTCTTCGGACAGCGCTGGCTCTTCGGCTTTGAAACGGAGATGAGCACCGCAACCCTAGAGTCGGATTCGACTGGCTTTCGAGCAAGGGAACCTTTACCTTTACCTATGAACTGCTAGATAAATGCCAGCCTGCAAGGTATATGTGAGCAATACTCTTGGCAGTGCAAAGCCAGCCACAGACAGGAAGAGGAGTATTATGGGAAGGATCAAAATACTTCTGGAAACATTGGGTGTGACTCTGTCACCTCAAAATGGTGTCTAGCCAGTGCTGGATTGGATTGATCTATTTATTTATTTTTACGCCCTCCTGCGAATGGGCTCAGGGCGGATCACAACATTAATTAGGTCACTGAGCATCACCAAAACACAATACTAGTTAATTAAAACATTAGAACAAAGAATTTTCTCCACATGTGTGTCACTACTGCTGTTTCATTGCTCTGCTTTACAGAACTGGAGAGGGAGCTCAGACATGACCAGGGCCAATAATCCCAGGTCCACTTTTAACATGTGGCCATCATAGGGACTTGCAGCCAGGTGGCAGCTGTGAGTTCCCTACAGGGGCTCAGTTCTGAAGCCCCACGGTGGACCAATTCTGATTGGGACCACAGAATTTCAGCCTCCCCCCCCCCCATGCCATTTCCCTGACCTGAAATAGCCCTGGGGAGTGCTATTTGCTCTGCTGGGGGGGGGAGGGGCTGCATGTGCAGCACTGACTGACTCAAGTAATAATTCCCCCAAATTGGTTGTGGTTTTCGTCAAGCATCCCAAACTCACGTTAGAGAGTCCACACATGTCTAGGATATATGAAGGGGAGCACATGTGGTAACAGATTGGTGGAGGAATGAGTTCGTACGCGCATTCACACATGTGAATGTTCACGTAACCGACGGTGGGATAGTCAGAGCAGCAATCTCAGTGGCCCTTGAAACAGATCTTTCCTTCTTTCCTTCCCGCTTAGTTATCTCTTGAGCTTCTGTTTGGTCTTGTGGGAATTGTTTTGCATGTGCCAGGAATTGGGGGAAAGCTCTTGCTGGGACAAATTGTTCGTACTTTTGAGCCATTGAAGCATTTGTGCCTATGAACTGCACTTAGAGGAACTGTACTTTGAACATTTTGTGTTAGAGGCTTGAGCAGAAACAGATTTAGTTGGGTGTGCATCTTAGAGTTGCCAGAGCAAGCACATGTGATATTGGTTTGGTGCAGAGGCACCTGAGTAAACTGCAGTAGTTGGCAACCACAGTTAGGTGCACAGTAATGATGGCAGAGGGCAAGAAAACTAGAGTCAAGAGCAATGCTCCCTCTAAGCTGTGGGGTCTTGTGAGCAAAAATTCTACTTTGTGAGCTACTGGGATTAAAGTTGTGGGTGAGCGATTTGGCTACTGCATAAATTAGTTTGCTCTGGAGCCATCCTTCCTAAGACAAAAATGTGTGAGCCGGAGACTAAAAAACCATGAGCTAGCTCACACTCTCAGCTTAGAGGGAACATTGGTCAAGAGCCTCCTTGAAAACAGGATTGCTCTTGTGAGTTGGGTTTTTAACTGGAGAAATTGTCTTTGCCAAGCAAGGTGTTTAACAAGTGAGAGCCTTCTTGCCACAGCTGAAGAAGCTTTTGAAGCTTATGACGTTAAGATGAAGCCCCAAAGGATACCTGTACGGCACGGACTTTGTGGAGTTTGTGTTTAGGTCTACAAGAAATGTTAGAGGAAAGTAAAACTACTGAAGAAGAAATGGCCCAATTCCATTCCCAGAACTGAAGAGCTTAAACAGGACCAGATTTATGTGTTTGTACCCTGCCTTTCTCCCCAGTGGAGTCCCAAAGTGGTTTACATTGTTCTCCTGTCCTCCATTTTATCCTCACAACAATCCTGTGAGGCAGTTAGGGGCAGAAAAGGGAAAATTAGGCCCCTGCCACACGGGGGGGGGGGAATGCGCGGCTAAAGTGCGGGTTTTGGAAGCCGCACCAAAATAGACATTCCACAGCGGGATCACATGGATCCCCTGAGGTGCGGCGCTGTTGCTCCCCGGCACGATCAGATGCTGGGAAGGAAGCCATGGTCAGGAGACCGAGGCAGCTGGCTGCGCATGCATCCGCATGTGCAGTTCAGCCAGGAGCCGGGGATGCGCTGGCAGAAGGACGCGCCGGCAATCCCATGGCCGCGCTTGCCGCGGCCATTCAGGTAAGACCACCTCTGTCGGTGGTTCTTTTTTGCTGCGGGGTTTCCGGAGTTAGGGATGGATCGGGGACGGGTGCGCGCCGCTTCCCAGATGTTGCAGTGAGATTGCACCCATTTGCTGCGGCCCCGATCTGTCCCTCTCCCGGACCAAAACCCTCCGTGTGACCGGGACCATAGTTACCTGAAATACCATTTCTGTGGATTTAAGAATCAACTGTTGGTTGATTTTTTATGATATTAATATTTACTGGTGAGTTTCAGAAAGTTAAGTAGCAATAGGTGAAATAAGCCAAACTACTACCGCTTCATACTATCATACTTGGTGCTTTATAGACGAAGGTTCTGATTAGATGATATGTTAAAGGCAAGTTCTGTTGGGGGAAACCCAGGAGTGTAGCCAGATAATTTTGGATGGTGCGGCACTGGGAAATCCTGTGGGGCAGGGGAGCAGGGATGGGGGGGAGGGAGGAGGGAGAGATAGAGAGAAGTTGCTGACAGAATGGCTCCCCTGCCCACGGCCAGCAGAAGAGGAAGAGGACTTGGCTTCAAGGGGGCAGAAGGCTGCTGTCCCAACCCAATTCACATTTAGAATATTATCTTATCAGCCCCTAGCAGGTGCAAAGTTACATTATTTGTAAACATGGACGTATCATGGCTGGAAGAAGAATTAGGTCAGCTTCATTACAGGGGAAACAAAACTTATGAAGAGGAGTCAAGCTCAAAGAATCATGCATGGTATAATTAAAGGGATTTTCAGGTCATTGCCAAAAATGCCCATACATTGGATCAGACATGTGCAAAGGCTGGTGCTTATTCTGCCAATCTGGAGGAATTGCTCAGCTCAGAAGACTCATACAAACAAATTCTTGGAACAGAACTTAACTCTTGTTGCTTTAAATAAGTGGGTCGTTTGCTTTGGTTTTCCTTCTTCTTTTGCCAAGGGGAATTGCCCCTCTCCGATTCTTTCCCACTATTCTGCTTCCATCTGATCCTTCTTGGTAGGCAAACAGAGACTTTGATAGCAAGATATCTGGAACTCAGCTATCAATGCCTGCTTATGGAATAAAACAAGTTTAGGGCCAGTTACTCAATACCTGCCTAGCTGGATTCTGTCATGTGACCCATTGGTTGGAAATCTGCATAACAGAAAATCAGTGGGGAGGAATCCCCAAGATCCAGCCAGCCCAACACTGCCCCTTCCACATACATCTGGCATTGATTCTGAGAATATTTTCCAATGGATCTCTGCCCAGTTTTTCTTTGCAAATCTTCAGGAGTGAATGATATAGAACAACCTTTCAAGACAGTGTATTCTTAAATGCTCTGCCATCTTTCAGTCCAGTGCAAATTTTTCATGAGAGAAGATTCTGATTCTGCAATCACAGCCGATATTTATGTTTTTGCTGTTTCACACTGATATACCTAGCCAGGGCAGTGTAGTTGGATTATGAAGAGGGAGGCCCTTCTTCAGATCCCCAGTCCACCAAGATGGCCAAGATTTTGAGCAAGGGACTCCGTCTCAGGCTCACCTACCTCACAAGGCTGTTGTGACAATAAATAGGAAGATGGGAGAACCCTATGAAGAATCATCCTGAATTCCTTGGGAAAAGGGTGAGATAAAGATATGTTAGCTAGTGTGCTCTTAGGCCCCCCCCCCCTAAAAAAGTTCAGGAAATGGGATCATTCACATGTGAAGAGGGGAAACTGTCCTGTGTAGAGAATGAACGTGTCTTTCTTTTTTAGTACTTCCCAATATCCTGTAAAGCTGCCCTTGGTGATAAAGGAGGCATCCTGCACATGCTCGAAGATACTCTCATTATGAATTCCACATCTCAAGTTGAATCCTGGCATTGACAATAGGTTCTGGAGCTAAATCCTGGTGTCATATCCCGATTCTTCGAAATGAGCCATAGAGTTTCTTACAGACTGATTTTTCAGTTACATGGACCTGGTGCCTAATTCATGTGGACGTTTCCTCGGCTCCAGAACAGTCCTTTATTGGGGTTTCTTACAACATAATTTTTTGGTCTTGGAGCAGTTCCCAATTTGTATTTCATCGTCCTTACAGGTGTCCGTTTTACAAGTACCACCTCGAAATAAGCAGCCCAGCGTGACAAAGTCTCCTTTGCCTGTGTGGGAAGGGAATAGAAACAACCACACTGTTATTGTTTGCCATTTTAATGGTAATTTAGGCCCTAGAGCTACCTGGTACAACAAAGAATGTACACACGACCCAATCCCTGCTGGGGATAGTGTCTGGACATGGCTAGATCTGTGGGTGTTCATACCAGTATGCAGGGCTTCTTTGGTTGAAAAAGGCCAGCAGGAACTCATTAGCATAATAGGCCACACCCAATAGCAGAAACTCATTAGCATATTAGGCCACACCCCTGACAGCACCACTCATTAGCCTATTAGGCTGCACTCCCATGTTACCAGAAGTGTGGTCATCCAGCCACACCAACCTTTTGCTTCTTATTCTGTTTATCTTGTTTGTTGTCAAAACCCAGAGCTTTTTTTGTAGCAGGAACATCTTTGCATGTTAGGCCACACACCCCTAATGTAGCCAATCCTAATGAGTTTCTGTTGTTGGGTGTGGCCTATTATGCTAATGAGTTCCTGCTGGGCGCGGCCAACTCGGGAGCCAGCCGGAACTCCGTTCCTGTGCGTTCCTGCCCAAAAATAGCCCTGCCAGTATGGCAACTTCATTCTTCCCAGAAAGTTCTTCTGTTTAAGGAACATTTGGCCACAAATGATCTATGCTCTAGACTTTTCAGTCACTGCCCCATGACTCTGAAATAGCCTCCTGGAAAAGATCAGGGGGCCTCTTACCCGCCTGGCTTTCCAGTGCGGCTGTAAGGCAGTTATTCCAGAGGGCTTTGGGGGCAACTGGAGCCTGGGCAAATGGGGAATACATTGCTGATAGGGGCATAAGTTGTTTTAATTTTTTTAAAAAAATGTTTTTATATCTGTTGTTTAAATATTTGTTCTATCAAATTGATTTTATATTATTGCCCACCTTGGGTCCTAAGATGCTTGGAAGAAAGATGAGCTTACAAATATTTTTTCATAAATGTTAGTGGTTTAGAGATAAATGTTTAGAGGTTTCCTGTGTAGATGATTCTCCATATTGCATCTATTTTGAGTGTTTGTATCTGAAGTCTTCAGCCTTGTTGCTCCTGGTAGCACTTTTGAAATTTTGAGTACACTGAGTGGGCACCAATGGTCCCTCTAAGCTATGGAGTCTTGTGAGCAAAAATTCTACTTTGTGAGCTACTGGCATTAAAGTTGTGAGTGAGCGATTTGGCTACTGCCCTAAATACGTTTGCTCTGGAGCCATCCTTCCTGAGCTAAGACAAAAATGTGTGAGTTGGAGGCTAAAAACCTGTAAGTTAGCTCACACTAACCCAGCTTAGAGAGAACACTGGTGGGCACCACCACAAAATGGATGCTGAGTTTGTTTGCTTTTTGCAAGCCAACCACAAAATGGCTGCCATGGGGTTTGGGCTAGTCATAAAATATTGGGAGGTTTCAAGCTAAGTTCCCTCCTATGATGAAAATTACAGTTTCTGATAGAATTGCCTTTCCCCCTCTG
This sequence comes from Gekko japonicus, assembly GCF_001447785.1. Lineage (NCBI taxonomy): Eukaryota > Metazoa > Chordata > Lepidosauria > Squamata > Gekkonidae > Gekko > Gekko japonicus. The sequence goes on along the minus strand of NW_015170985.1, from coordinate 135,523 downwards.
GTAGGAGGCAACTCCCCACCTTCAATCCCCTGCCCTCCATAATTTGAGGAATGGGAGGGAAATGGGAGAGGGAGTGGAGGCAATAATGATGCTATAGGATTTCCCCCCATAGTCTCTATGGTCTTTACCTTACTGGCATAATCTCCTACTGAAACTCCCACCATCACCCCAAGACAGCTCTCCGTCCAGCCCTTTTTGGACAGGGCTGGGAACCCTTGTTTCTGAAATGGTGCTCCCTGCAGATACAAAGGTGATGCCTCTTAGGTAGGGTTGCCAGCTCTGGATTGGGAAATACCTGGATATTTGGGGGTTGGAACCTGAGGAAGGTGGGGTTTGGGGAGGGGAGGGACTTCAGTGGCATATAATGCCATAGAGTCCACCTTCCAAAGTGGCCATTTTCTCCAGGTGAACTGATCTCTGTTGCTTGGACATCAGTCATAATAGTGGGAGATCTCTAGCTACCACCTGGAGGCTGGCAACTCTACATCTAGGCTCTTATGAAACACCTCCTGCTACAATGAAAGTCAGTGTTAAGAAGAAGAGCTCTGCTGGATCAGACCAGTGGTCCATCTCGTCCAGCATGGTATGAGCACACTCATCAATAGACCTAGACACCTCCCCAATTTGTAATACACAATCTGATTTAAAATTAATTTCTGTTCAGTGGCAGATTCCTCCAAAGTAATCTGATTGAAACAGACCCATTCTAAGTCAGATAAGAGGGATTCCAGTCACCTCTGTCTGAGAACCATGGGGATCAGATATCATAAAGCAATGCATGAAAATAATAGATGTATCTGGTGGATGTTTTACCTGAACTGGGCAGGAAGACCAAGAACAGACCAGCAAAGAGAAGACAAAAAATCTTCATGATGGGCGGTGTGGTTGTGGGATATAATCTAGAAAAGTGAGATGAGAAATTAAAAGTAGTTCTTTGCATTTTTATGGTTTGTATTGTGATAGTACTGTTTATATAACTTTATTAATATAATAGTAAGTGGCCCTTTGGGGAAAGGAATGATTTCCACTGAAGCCTCTTTAGAGTGTACTGTTTTCCTCTACCACCTCAAAAGGTGAAACACGTATTTTATTATGTAAATTTAATGCAAATCTTGATTATGTTTTGCAGGGAAAAACCAATAGAGAAATGGAGATGTGAACAAACTGTCTCAAGTTGCCAGAAAAGAGAAGTTTTCAGCATTATATGCTGCAACACTTTGGAGGAAGCCACATTTGTTAAGAGTGACAAACTTTAATTACAGATGTCTCTTAAAGACAGTAGCCCAATGGGCAAATGCCACAGATAATTGCCATATTAATGTGGTCAAGGGCATTAATGTGGGCAAAGCTACCTTGGATGGTGAGAAAAGGAGGGTATTTTAAGAAATAAAATAAACACAAGAACTCTACAATAAATTCCTTGCTCAGTCAAATTTAAGGACCACCTCTGTATGTACCTTAACAAGTCTTGATTTGGTACCTGGATGGTATTGTTAGGCAAACTGTCTCTAGGGTGCAGGAGTATTGATCATGTAGGTTTCCTCCAGACCTTTTATCAGTTCTGAGTTCTACTAGGTCATAATAAGAAGGCCAAGGGATCCAGAGTTCTGTACAGATCAAGCAGAAGGGCAAACTTTTTGCTGTAATCGGAGACGAAATTGGGTAACATATTCTTAAGGTTGCCACATTGAAACTGGGACACAGTTCCTGCAGTCTCCCACTGTGGCAGGGCTGTGACGATAGGGTCACCAACTGTGGGTTGGGAGATTCCTGGAGATTTTGGTGGTGATGCCTGTGAAGAGCAGAGTTTGGGGAGGGAAATCAACAGGGATGTGATGCCAGAGAGACCGTCATCCTTTCCTGCCATTTCCTTCAGGAGAACTGATCTCTCTAGTCTGGAGATTGGTTATAATTCCAGGAGACTTTCAGGTCCCAACTGGAGGTTGGTAACCCTACTTGGAAGCTGTGTCTCCTTCGCCTTCTTCCCTCCTTATTTCTGTTTTCGGTCTCCTCCCTCTTGTGGTGTGTGGAACATTGGAGTTTTGCTTGCCACAGTAGGTGAGGGATGTGAGGTACATGTATGATGAGGAGCACCAGACCACCAAAGGAACAGGCAGGCGTAGCTTTGTGGGCTGCTTCAGGGGGAGATTTCAAAGCATCTGAGGTGCAGCGAGGCCAATCCTGTGCGTTATACGGAAGTCCCATTTGTTTATGCAATGATTCTAAACTCAGCAATCACATAATGCTTTCCAGCTACAGCATACTTTTCTGTTTCATACTATACCATACTTTTCTGTATTTTGAGTATTTTTCCCACTGATAGAAATATAGAATATTATTGAGAAATTGTTTTGTGGTGTCAAATGGCACCTGATTGCTGTGCCTTTGAACAAATAATATTAATATGGGTGTCACGTGTTAACTTTGTATTCTGTGAAGAAAGAGTTTTGCCCATCTTTTCTGTGGTAAGAATGGATCCACACAGACAAATCTTAAACAGACTGCCTGCAGCCTTTTTCCACTCCTTTCCGTCTAGCCAGTTTTCAATAACATTGGCACTGAGCCTACAGAGAACAAGAAACTACATTTCCCTGCTATCTGACATGATATACAAGATCCAGTAATTTGAGACATATGGTTTGGGGAGTTTTGTTTCAAAATCCTGTTGAGTGAAATCCTGTGCATATGTTCAATATGTTTAAAAATGAAGATATAGAGGGATTCATGCCTGTAGTGTAGGAGCCTATTCTTGCATGACTCTGCACATATACATGAAGATGTGAAAAACCTAGACAACACTTGAGGGGGGGGGAGGTGTTTTTTTTTTTTAACGGACTCCTTCCTCCAGTGTTTCTAGAGGAAAAACTAGAACTGGGGAGTACTGGGGAGGAAAACACTTGTGAAATATTTTATCTTTTGGACAGTGAAATGCTTTTAAAGACATGTTTTTAATCATTCAAAATATATAGTATGAACATTTTTATGTAAGACAATCTCCAACATTAGTCATGAGGGGGGGACACACTTTCAAGGAACACACGGGGAGGGTGGAGATCTCATCCCCCTACTAGTCTCTGCTTGTTCCTCCTCCTCCCATTGTTGCTGCCCACCTGTTGTCTCTGCCTCCTCTCCCATGTCCTCCTCCTCTTCTTGCTCCTTCTTGACTTCTTGCTCCCTCCCTCGACTTCGCTGCTGCTGCTGCTGCTTTCTCCCTTTCCCCTCAGCCACTCCTTACTTAAAAAAATAATAATCCAGTTAACAGCTGCCAACTGGCTGGAAGAAAAATGTCCTGTCTGTTTAGGTAAGGAAATTATCAACTGAACCTTTTCATAGCACTGAGGTAAATAACTGTCAGATCAAAGTGCTATTAAAGGGGCAGGTAGAGAGACCAGTTTAAAAACTGGCAACCCCAGAACTGAATATGTACCCAGAATTTTGGTCAAAGTATGGTGGGGTTTTTTCCAAGGGGGAAGATTTTTCTGGGCTATCTTTATATCTACTTTGTGGCTCAAACACATTCTCTGGTAAATGTGCAGAGTTTTCTCCAGGACATTTTATCCCACCCTTCCTCCAAGAAGTTCAGGATGGTATGTGGATTCTCCCTTCCTCTGTTTTATCCTTACAAAAAATCTGTGAAGTGGGTAAGAGAGGATGACTGGTCCAAAGCCACCCACTGAGCTCCATGACCAAGTGGGGATTTGAACCCAGGTCTCCCCAATTGTAGCCCGACACTGTGGCCACTACCTTGGCTCCCAATGCAGAACTGTTATATATTTAATTGTACATTTAGAAAGTTTCAAAAACCACAGGATTAGGCCTGGTATAGACAATGTTGGGAGGGAAGGCAGCATGGTATAGCCCAATTTTGTCAGAGCTTGGAAGTTAAGCAAGGTCAGTACTTGGTTAGGAGAGACCTCCAAGAAAGACTCTGAAGAGGAAGAAAATGGCAACCCCCACCACCACTTTTCTCTTGCCTTGAAAGCCCCTTGCAGGAGAGGATTTTGGGGGTTTTTTGCCTGGGGAAGCATTAAAAATGTGACCCTCTCCACTGACAGTTTGAAGCAGTACAGCTCAGATTTGCTCTCCCTCATTCTGCTGCATGTCATTATTGTTAAGCATCTGTCAGGTATATCCAGGGGGGGGGGGGGGGGCGGGAATACAAAGAAAAGGGGAAACTACCAACGTTTTGTGAAAGAAAAAAAGATGTGAGAAAGGAATAACACTTTAATTGTAACAGGAATTTGAAACCCTTGCTGGCTGCGAACGTCAAAATATGGCTGAGAGGCCCAAATAAATAACTGTCAAAGAAAATAGCCTGGTGTTCACTCTCAACATGTTACAATGTCTTGGGATGTAATTCTGGAAATGTTTGCAATCTGATTAGAAGAGCGGTGCTTTTCCAAATGGGGCAGCTCCCTGTGTATCTTCAAGGCTCTTGGATTTTTGAACTTTTGCAGCAATAAATTACAGGATAGAAACAATATTGGCCAGTTAAAGTTTCCCCTTCAGAGCACTCTCCAAGGCTGCAGCTGTGGTGTGGAGGGTCACATTTTGGCTTTTGGTCTTGAAGATTTCCTGTGGGAAGGAAGACAGTGCTTGCCAGTCAAGCCATACAGGATGATTCCCCATTATGGACTCATTGCCATCGAGAATTAGGCCTCCCATTTACCTGCCCCCAGCCCCAATTTCCTACCCCTTGAGGCACTGAGGGGCAGGAGAAAAAAATGGCCTCCATATAGTTACCTTCTAGGAATTTCCCCTAGTATCTATTACAAAGACCGCAGAAAGCAGAGGAGGCAACTCAGAGCATCACCTGAAGGTGATATCACAACCCTCTCAAACTTTGCCCTCCTCAGGCATTATCCTCCAAATCTCCCAGGATTTGCAGAGGCAGTCTTGGGAACTCTACTGATAATGGGGATTTTCAAGTAAAAACAGAGAAGTTGCAAAATTCATTAGCATAACTGATACAGAAGCCTCTGGATTCAACCCTTAGCATCTCCAGTAACAAGGTTCTCAGGTAGCAGGGTTGGGAAAAACAACCCTATCCCATGCCTTGATCATACTTTGCATTTCTTTAACACATTCAGCATTCAGAATAATGGTCAACATGTCATCCTGTTCAAATCTCTCTTCTGCCATGGAAGCTTACTGAGTATTTTGGGCTCAGTCTAACCTCCCCCATAGGGTCTTTTGAGAATAAAATAGTGGAGAATTATGTAAGGTGTTTTGGATCCTCATTTATTAAAATTATGCCACCTCTCCAGAAACCTGCCTGTCTTCCCATTGGGAAGAAAGGAAGGGCATCAATGAACTAAATCATAATAATAATTTTGTTACAACAATAATAACCTTGTTACAACAAATATATTTGTTTAGCCGTTCTTTCCCAACAGGGGACTCTAAGCTGCTTCCCATCCATTTTATCTTCACAACAACCTGGCAGGTAAGTTAGGTTCAGAGTGAGTGACTGGCCCAAAGTCACCTAGTGAGCTTCCATTACAGAGTTGGGTTTCGAACCTGGGTCTCCCAGATCCTAGTCCAACACTCCAACCACCGCACTACACTGGCTCAAGCACAAACTGGTATTTCCATACTTCATATGGTGGGTGGGCAGAAGATATCAGGGAGTCAGGTCCTGCATAAAACTGTAATTCTTCAACATTCCAGGTAGAGCTGTGTTTAACATGATGCCTCTTAAAATAAACATATTGGTTAAAGATCTTTTCTTGTTTACACACACACCTTTGGTCATTGCACTGCGGGGGCAGCAGCTGCCAAAGCACCTTTAAAAAAATCTTTACAGCCAATCAGAAGTCCTTCTTGGGAAAAGCCCCACCTGGCTCTGCCCACTTTCTAAAAACACTTGGCGGGTGTCAGGGAAGGTACTGGAGTGTGCCATGGTGCCTCCTGGTGCCATGTTGGGGATCCTTGCTGTTTGGCATCACATCCTTGCTAAGCTCCCTCTCAGGGCACTCAAATTTCCAGGGGTTTTCCATGCAGGAGTCAACGACCGAACAAATTGAGCTTCATTGACTGTGTTTTCATAGTATATCACATCCACCAAATCACAACACTCAGTTCACATGAACGCAAGCCATTAAGTGATAAATCATCACTAGTAGAGAACGGCTCCTACGAACCTAATAGCTGGCTGCAGGGACTCCTGTATGGCTAGGACATTTTGGAAGATCTTACCTGGGACAGGCAATTCGATGCAGACAAGAAGAAGAATCAGCAAAAAAGTATTCATTGGTTCAGATCTGGTCAACAGGCTGAGAGAATATGACAGGAAAACGCAGGCTTTCCCTCAAGTGATAAGCTTCTGCCTTTATTTGGAGTTGCGTGGTGGAAGCTGGTATGTGTGGAGTGGGAGAATGAGTATCGATTAATAATGCTTTCCCCCTATCATGAGGGTTTCTCATTCCTGTGTCACCATGACCCAGAGAGGATTTTTCAGAACAATGCAAGAGGCCTGGCAAAATTTGTGGCATCAAATAGTGATTGGCTGGTGGTACTTGCAACGGTCAGAGATCACTTTGTTCCAGCAGCCAAGTGTGTGGGAGGAATTGTTGAACCTTTAGTTCATGTTTCAGCTGTACTGGGGGATATGGCAAATTGCACACTGAAAACTGCAGAATGAGGGTTGGCAAAAGGTTGCACGCATGTCCTGAATCTTTTTTTTTTTTTACAGGAGAATTCTTTTGTTGCAATGCAGTTCCATAGACCAAAGTGGTCTGAAGAAGACCAGAAAACTTGGAGAAACTTCCCTGGAAAGTCCATGCCCCACCCAGTGGGATCAGGGAATGTTTTTGCTCCTGCCCCCATGAGAACTGGAAGTCAAGGCTCCAAGGGGCCGGGAGGTGGCAGCCAGGGGTCATTTCCTGCAGGAGCGCACAGGAGCGGCGCTCCGGCAGTAAAGAGCCCGGGGGCACATGCAACAAACCCCACCCCCTGCTCCCAGCAGCCCTCAGTCAGAGCAAGAAGCAGCCAGATAAATTGCAGGGTCCCCTGGTCCAAAACAGTCCTGTGGCACCTTTAAGACCAAGTTTTATTCAGGTACAAGCTCTCCCTCCTCTGCGAGGACAGATCTGCATGTTCCCCCCC
>NW_015170985.1:116364-128359 GCF_001447785.1 Gekko japonicus | reverse complement strand
TGTTGCCTTCTGACACACTTCCGGTGATGTCAGGGGGTGTGGCATATGCAAATAAGTTATGCCAATGAGTTATACTAATGAGCTCCTGCACCTCTTTTTCTACGAAACGACCCCTGGTGGCGGCTATGGAATTCATGTGGCCCAGACAATCAGAGGGTGGCCAGGAGTGGCTATTTACACCTTCTTTGCTTCCAGGCCACAGGTTTCTCACCATGACTGCTTCAATAGACATCTGAACTTCCTTTAGAGTGTTGGTGCAGGCTTTACTCTGGAAGCTCCCAATCAACTGTTGTGGTAAACTAAGAACATGAGAACATAAGAAGGGCCCTACTGGATCAGACCAATAGACCATGTAGTCCAGCATCCTGTCTCACACAGTGGCCAACCTCTGGGCAGCCAACACTTTAGAACATTCCACACGCTCCAAAATCAGTTTGCTCTCTGATCTGTCATTCAGAGGGTCTCCCTATCCACTGGCTGCTTTGCCTGAGTGCTGCCTCCAACATTCTAAACATTTTGCTAATCCTCTCCCCCCCCCCCTAGCCAGTCAGAACACAGAGGTTATTTGCATATGCAGCCTCATTGGCCTCTGCCTCGGAACACAGAGGTCGTTTGCATATGCGACTTGATTGGCTTTTGCCTCTAACATTCTAAACAGTTTTGCTGTTCTGAGGTAAAATGTGTCCAATCTCCAGGTGAGGGCTGGAGATCACTCAGAATTACAACTGCTTTCCAGATGGCAGAGATCAGTTCCCCTGGAGAAAATGGTGGGCTCTGTATCCTTATATGCTGCTGAGGTGGCCCCCGTATGACAGCCAATGTGACGTAGCAGTCAGGGCTTCAGAGCACGGGAGAGGCTGCAGGTGTGTGGGGGGTGGAAAGCTGAAGAGTGAGGAGGAAATAAAGGTAGGTTGATGATTGGCTGGGAAGGAGATAGGGTTGCCAACTCCAGGTGGGAAATTCCTGGAGATGTGAGGGATGGAGCCTGGAGAGGGTGAGGTTTCAGGAGGCGTGGGACCTTCGACAGGTACAAAGCCATAGACTCCACCCTACAAACCAACTATTTCCTTTTGGGGAACCATCGTTGCCAATCTCCAGGTGAGGGCTGGAGATCACTCAAAATTACAACTGTTCTTTAGGTAGCAGAGATCAGTTCCTCTGGAGAAAATAGTGGACTCAGTGTCATTATACCCTGCTGAGCTTGCCATAGCAAATTGACATTGAGTGTCCAAGACCGTGGCACCCGCCCAGAGCCTCTTTCTAGAGGTCGTTGTATTTATTTCCACAACAGGCCTTTTTCCTAGTCCCCTTATAAAGCTGTTTATTCCTGTGGCCTTCACTACATCTTCTGACAGTGAAGTCCACATTTTAATTACTCTCTGTGTAAAGTAGTATTTCTTTTTGTCCGTCCTGAACCTACTGCCCCATCAGCTTCACTGGATTCCCTAGAGTTCTAGTATTTTGGGAGAGGGAGAGAAATGTTGCCATTGTCAATGTAACCCCTAGCTAGGAATGGAATGAGCCAGGAAGGGGGGTGGAGCCTCTAGATGCAGAAGGCTGCTGATTGTGTGGAAAGGAAAGGAGAGAAGCTAGACTGCCCTGCTGGGGAGATTGAACCTTAATCATAGGCTCTTAACACCTTGTTTAAGGTAAGTATGATTTATGGATGGGAACTGGTAAGGGAGGGAGAGTTTTGTTCTGAATTGTTTCCTGGCTGTGTTATCTGATGGGGAGTTCATTTGGGACCTTCGTCTTGGAAGAGTGTTCAGCCGGAGGCTTCTTGGGCCACCAACAATAGGAAAGAGATGGATTTTGGGGTGACAAGCTATCAAGGAGGGAAAAGGTAATTTTTGGACTTTAAAAGATCACTGTTCTATTGTGTTACTAAGATCTATGGCAGGCGTACAGGGATTCTGCAGCAGATGAGTCAATGTTGAAAGGGTTGCTTGCAAGGGTGGTGGTGAATGATCAGCAACAAGAGTGGCTGTAAAGTATGTGCAGCAGAAGTAAGTGGCAGCCTACCACATTTGCCCTCCATTACCCAATTTTTTCTGCAATAGGCTACTATGTGCCATCTTCCCATCTGGGTAAAATCCTGGATGTGATGTCAGACATCAGCTGATGCTCTAGAAACAATATGGTTTTTATAGATATGATGTTGGTACATAGCATGACATCAGATATGCCCCCTTGCCCTGCCCCCAAAGTTCCTGGGGGTACCATGCTGCAACCTGGCATCCCTAAGAGGGCAGCAGCAGTGAGAGTAATGAGGCTTATCTAGTCCTGCTCCTTAACTGGGTAAGCCCTGTACTACTTCTCAGAATCCTCTGCAACATGTCTGCGTGGGTCCCATGGCAGGCGTAGTGGGATTCCGCAGCAGATGAGTCAACGTGGAAAGGGTTGCATGAATGTTGGAAACATGAAGACTACTTCCTTAGTTCTGAACAGGTGAAAACAGAAATACATATCTGTGGCTATGATCAGATGGCACGGTCTGGCTATGCCTTTAATTTTTCCAGAACTATTTCTTCCGGAGGGGTGCGACCAGACATGCCACCCTATTCCTGCCTGACCCTGCAGTCAACCGTTCAGACTGCCACTGTGTGGTCACCATGGAGAGGGTGGGCAGGCAGCTTCTTTTTTTTAAAAAAACCCCTCTAATGTGCACATGTGCATAACTGCTTATTTGCTAGGAGTGGTTATGCATACATCGCTAACTGCAAAAAAAAAAAAAAAGGCAGCCAGGGACCAGAAGCATCAGACCTTACCAAGTGGCTTGAGCACACAAGATTTTATCTGGCGTTGGGAAAGTCGGGGGTGAGGATGGGGGGCTGACAACTGAGGGAACAGGAGGCAGATGTTGCCGTCTGCTTCTGCACTTCAAATGTGGTAGGGAGCTGCCACAACATCGGAGCTACTTGCCTGTCTAATCGCAGCCTATGAGCCCATTATGGATCTGCACTCTAGATCTGCCCATAGGCAGCCTGAGGCTATTTCAGATTGGGAAAATAGAATGGGAGGGAAGGCTGAAGCCCCTGCTCCTCCTGTATTGTGTCTCCAAGCTGGAGTGGCACCCATGTGCTTGGAAACTTTAGTTCTCTGGTGTCATATTTGGTTGTGCAAAGGTCAGAGTCAAGTCAGAGGAACCCCAGCCTGACTCATGCCAAATGTAATGTCTAGTGAAGCAAGGGGAAGGAATAAAAATGTATGTGGAAAGCTGAGCCTGATATCTGTGTCAGTGGATGAACAAGGATGGGGCAAAGTGGAGATTGTCCTGAAGCAGAAAAGCTTACACTAGCTCCTGGAGGGTGGGATGCCTGTCTTCATCTGAGGAATGCTTAAACATGTGGACATTTCCATATTGTTTCACACACCCTAGAGCACTATGCACATGGAAAGCAATAACTCTACCAGCTGCAAGAGAGTGACTTGCCCAAGGTCATCCAGTGATTAAGGTCTCATGTCTAGGCCCACTTCACCACCACTCTCACTTCGTATGTCATGTCTTATACTATTTTTTATTTGGATTATCTAATTTTGCAATACTGTCTTATTGCATTATATATGGTATGTCTGGTACTATTATTGTATTATTTTGACATTTTGAAAGGTACTGTTTCAGTGACAGGATGATTCCCCTTCATCTTTTTGCTGTTAGACAATCTGCCCTATTAGGGTTTCAGAACTGGTGGAACCTTAAGCCAACTCCAGCACATGTAGAATCACAGTGAGGATCATGGCTTCAATTTGGGGCCAAATGCAGACCTCCAGCCAAATGTGGACTGAAATGGAAGAGGGTGCAAATAAAAAGTGCAAAGTCAGTTCAAGAGTCAAAATACAGTAAGATTTATTCTTTGGAAGGAAATGCAACTTCAGCAAGGGCTGTTTGATACTGGGCGAGGCAGCAGAGGACCCATCCTTTCATCGCAGGGGCTTTTTGGTTTTCTCCTTTGTCTCTCCTCACTTGGTCACCTCATCCCGGCAACAGATCATGGTGTGGTGGTAGCAGGTCCCAATCTGTTCCTCACCTTCACTGCAGTCATCGTAACGGCAGATCCCTCCTCTCCTGAGGCAGTGGCTCACAAAGCGGGGCATACGCTGGCCACTTGCTACACAAAAATGGGAATAAGGGGAATTGTAGATGAGAAGAGGTGCCTTGCTGGATTGGACCAAGGCTCATCCAAGTCCAGCATTCTGTTTATAATAATAGCCAGAGGGGAAAAATATGAAAGTGTTGGCCTTCCTTATTATGTGTCTCCAGCATTTGACTCTTAAGAGATACATGCCACTGTATATGGAGGCTCCACTTACAGATAATAGTTAACAAGCTGGGGGTGTTCAAGGAGTTGTGGAGGGGAAGGGGGGGTGACTGACTGGGGAATTTCCCCTAACCCAAATCTCCCTATGCTAGGCAATAAACATTCTTAGGGATTCAAGCAGGCAAATTTCACAGACACATCTCATTTATATGCCTCCCTCTTTAACTGATACCACCAGCATTCTGTGTCTTCTAGAACATTCTAATGCTCTGGGTAATAGATGCTCTAAATAAATAAAATGTTCTCACTCCTCAGCAGGCTAGTATCCCTGTCCAGATAGTCTCCGTGTATGCAGAAACTTCTCCCTTCTCTTTCGCAGCTTTACAGACTTCATGACTGACAGGAACCACCTACTTTACTATAACTATCATAATAATTATCATAGTTGCCTCAAGACCTCTTCTCTGTGAATCTGATGAATCCTTTACCAAAACAGTCAGTTAGTGGCTGTCACCATATCTTGTGGCAGTGCATTCCATGTGTTGTGAGAGATCTGTCTTTGTGTCAGTCCTGAAACCCCATCCTAATTGGATACCTTTTTCTTATTCACTGTTGGCGATCAGGAGAAAGAACTGCAGGGAATTCTGGATGGATTACCAAAACTGTCCTAGTAGAGAATCAGCTAACTGTGTACAGTAGCCAAAAGCTGTTCTTGTCAAGGTGAAATATAAACATTTATTAAAGGACTGCCTCTTTGCTAGTTCCTTCCCAATGAATACTGCTAGCTATTCTCATCTGCAATTTAAACATTAAAATCTGGATTTCTGACAAGTGTGCTTGTTGCTGACTGTACTGATATATATTGTTGGTGTACATTTATTTCTACAGGGAGCTAGAAGAAACTTATTAAAAATAAGACTCTCAAATTTGAGATGTTTCTTCTGTTTCAAGTCAAGAGACAATTTTGTTTTGGTTCTAGTGATTAGTCAGATGGAGGTAAGGCTCTTGCTGTGATGATGTTTGGCCACTGGTGGCTGAGGCATGATTTCACGTGGCTGGGTGGGATCTTACCTGGGCTAACTAGGAGCATTGCAAAGAAAAACACGACCAAGAGGCAGTGAATCCTCATGGCCTGAGCAGACTGGATCTTCAAGGTAACTGGGAAGATCGGCTAAAGAAGAGAAAGACGGTAAAGGTCTTTGCACAAATGAAGAATAGCCAGACAAAATGGGCTGATTACATGGGAACAGCCAAGACAAAATAAATAATAACTAAAACATGATTGGCTTTTTTTTTCTGGTCCAGACACTATAACATTTTTATTCTCAAATGTTTTAATGGGAGAGTTAAGCATAAGTGAAAGACTTAAAATGTATTTAGCTTCAATTGGATCTTCCTTTTTTCTTTCACCTATCCAATCAACTCCATCCAATTTCTATTTTCAAAAACCTTATGGATTTATAGTAAACGTAGGAATACTATATGCATGAAATTAGTTTTACTTAAAAGCTCCCCATGGCCTCGGTTTGGGGGGCAATAGGTAGTTGAAGAACAATAGACAGCAGTATATGTATTTTAATACTATATTAATTATTTTTGTACATGGAATATCCTTTGTAAGGCATATTTCACCTTCTTGAAAACTCCATCCCTTAGTGTTCTCTTAAAGTCTGTTTTAAAAGTCTAGCAACTGAATGTTACTGAAGAAGGCCAAATTGAATTCATTTAGATAGAGCTGTAGCTTATGTCATGATTCCCCCTTTGCCAATGGCTGTGCAGAACACCATCTTCCCTGAAAGCTATGGCTTCCTCTAATGCAGTGTTGTCTGGATGTTTTCCACTCCAAACAACCAGAACATAATATTTCTAGTACATAGGGTGGAAACCCATATAGCATCCATCAAGGCTTACCCTTTCTCTCCTTGGACAACTTCACTCAGCTGTGGTACTGACCACCTTCTGCTTAGAACACCAAGTATGACATGAGAATGAAATCCTGTTTTGTCATAGGTTGACAAAAAATGTCATGGAGGCCATTGTTTGGCTATCAGCCTCCTGACTCAGGAATTCTCAGTTCCAGGGCGTTAGCCAATCAGGTTACACATGTAACCAGCCCTCTCTCAAATGGCTGCAGTGAATCTTAGACCACTGCTCTTGTCCACTTGTTAGGAGCCTGTCCAAAAGCATTGATCTGGAACTAGTTTACCACCCAATAACTGAAAATCAAGCTGCCAGGTCAGGGGTTGGATCCAACCATCTGTTGTTATAAGGGAGGGGGTGCTTCCCTTTTGACCATGAAAAAGGGCTATGCTGGTGATCATGGGACTTGCCTGGACAAAAGCCATGTGGGAAGGAGGCAGAGAAATGGGTAAGAGTGAATGAAAAAGCTGGCTGGACCCAACCACTGTTCCCTCTAAGCTGAGTTAGTGTGAGCTAGCTCACAGTTTTTTAGCCTCTGGCTCACAGATTTTCATCTTAGTTTAGGAAGGATGGCTCCAGAGCAAACTAATTTATGCAATAGCCAAATCACCCGCGCACAACTTTAATGCCAGGAGCTCACAAAGTAGAATTTTTGCTCACAAGACTCCACAGCTTAGAGGGGACATTGGATCCAACCTAAGTTTAAAACAGAGTTCAGGAGCTTAATTCCTTTATGAATGTACCTGACCATTACAATAATCCTCTGAGGCCCTGCTTCACCTGCCCCTGTCATCTGAGGCTAGTTAGGTGGTAACCCGAGGAGGTGCCGCCTCAGTTGTGTCACCAAGATTCCCTCCCCAGGGAGACTCATCTATCTCCCTTGATCCTTGTCTTCTGCCAGTGGGTGAATAATTTTCTGTTTTGTCTGGTGCACCCTTACTGACCCTCCTTCTTGTTTGTTCTTAGTTGTGTCAGTTTTATATGCATTGTTTTTTAAAGTTTATTTTTATTCTCTTTTCATTGTTCACCCCCTTGAGGACCCAAACTGGGTGGAAAGTCAGCATACAAATTTTTCTAAATAAATAAATTTTAAGTACTGCTTTTGAAAATATCAGCTGTTGGTTTCTACTTAGTCTTTCTTAGATTTAAATGATTTGGAGTTGGGAGTAAGCAGTGCAGTGGCTAAGTTCCCAGATTGTTCAGGGCAGTGACAACCAGGGAGGAATGTGAGGCGCTCCAGAGGGATCTGTCGAGGCTGGGTGGGTGGGTGTCAGTGTGGCAAATGAGTTCAACATGGGCAAATTATGTATGGGATATAAAGGTAGAGAAAGAAGTAGCTTTGAAAAAGAATTTAACAGGCACATGGTAAGTGGTGGGGTACCGCAGGGATCAGTACTTGGTCCACTGCTTTTTAACTTATTCATTAATGATTTGGAGTTGGGAGTAAGCAGTGAAGTGGCTAAATTTACGGATGATACAAAGTTGTTCAGGGTGGTGAAAACCAGTGAGGATTGTGAGGCACTCCAAAGGGATCTGTCAAGGATGGGCAAGTGGGCGTCAACATGGCAAATGGGGTTCAATGCGGCCAAGTGCAAGGTGATGCACATTGGAGCCAAAAATCCTAACTATAAATACACATTGATGGGGTCTGAACTGGCAGAGACTGATCAAGAGAGAGATCTTGGAGTCGTAGTAGATAACTCACTGAAAATGTCGAGACAGTGTGTGACTTCAATAAAGAAGGCCAATGCTATGCTGGGGATTATTAGGAAGGGTATTGAAAACAGATCAGCCAATATCATAATGCCCCTATATAAATCAATGGTGCGACCTCATTTGGAATACTGTGTGCAGTTCTGGTCACCACACCTTAAAAAGGATATTATAGCTTTGGAAAAAGTGCAGAAAAGGGCAACTTGAATGGTAAAAGGGTTGGAACACTTTCCCTATGAGGAAAGGTTAAAGCGCTTAGGGCTCTTTACTGAGGGGAGAAACGACGACTGAGGGGAGACATGATTGAGGTTTATAAGATTATGCATGGGATAGAGCAGGTAGAGAAAGAGGTACTTTTCTCCCTTTCTCACAATACAAGAACTCGTGGGCACTCAATGAAATTGCTGAGCGGTCTGGTTAGAACGGATACAAGGAAGTACTTCTTCACCCAAAGAGTGATTAACACATGGAATTCACTGCCACAGGAAGTGGTGGCGGCTACAAGCATGGACGGCTTCAAAAGGGAATTAGATAAGCATATGGAGCAGAGGTCCATCAGTGGCTATTAGCCACAAGGTATAGATAGGGGCTCTGGGGCAAGTGATGCTCTGTCTTCTTGGTGCTTGGAGGGGTCAACAGTGGGAGGGCTTCTAATGTCCTGGCCCCACTGGTGGACCTCCTGATGGCACTGGTATTTCTGGCCACTGTGTGACACAGAGTGTTGGACTGGATGGGCCTTTGGTCTGATCCAACATTGGCGTCTCTTATGGTCTTATGTTCTTAAACCAGACTCTAGAATTGTTAGCGCCTTTGTATTGTGAACTGTCACTTTAAGCAAGCTGAGCGGTAATACCGGTGATTGTGCAAATGTAGCTGTGGGAGGTTGTATTTAATGCCACTTTATGTGGACTCAACAAGAACCTCATGACTCTCAGACAGAGGTATTTCACCCTTAAACAGAGTCATTTGCAGCTTAGTAAAAGAATTCAGCAGGCATGGGTGAGTTAAAAGGGAAATTTGATCTTTATTTAAGTTATTTCAATCAAGCAAGATATGTTTGCTGTATGTTTAGTTTTAGTTCCAGACTGTTGAGTTGCTATGAGGCTGTCTCTGATGAAGATTTAGGCTGCGATCACACACACTAAACAATCCACTTTCAATCTACTTTCAATGCACTTTCCAACTTGATTTTGCCAGTTCACACAGTAAAATCCAGTTGGAAAGTGCATTGAAAGTGGACTGAAAGTGGATTATTTAGTGTGTGTGACTGTAGCCTTACATTGATACAAAGTTGTAACTGGATGCCCGTAAGGCTCCACCCAAGCACCTACAACTTTGGAGGAACAAGAAGCTTTCATAACGACACAGTCTATTTAGGATTATATTAGAGAAAATTAATTGATATTCTGTATATATTGGTCTATCAGAGAAAATTGACCGATATACTGTACACATTGGTCTGTTTTTTATGTATGTCAATGAATGACTTCTGGAATCTTAATTGAATAACTGAACTTTAGATGTTTACATAACCCTTACTAAACCTGGCACATAATTGTGTTTTGGATATATATATATTTGCTGCGGGTCCTTGTTTGTCTTTGGTCACTCATCACCTGGCATCTTTTTTTGTTTGTTTGTTTGCTGGCACATTGCTGAGTATAGCCCAATTTGTCTTTCACATATGTGTATTAGACATTCTATGGATACCTCAGCCTCTGATGTCCCGAACATGCCTTTTTAAAGATTATGCTACCACCTAGAGATTTTAAGTATATATTAATAGCTAGTCCATTAGTTAAAGGGAAATTATTGGCTGTTCTTGATAGGGTTGTCAGTGTCCAGGTGGGACTTGGAGTCCTGATCTCCAGACTACACAGCTCAGTTCCTCTGGAGAAAATGGCAACTTTGGAGGGTGGAATCTATGGCATTATACCCTCCCTGCCCTCAAATCTCCAGGAATTTTCCAAACCAGAATTGGCAACCCTATGTTCTGGAGTGAGTTTAAGGAGCCAGCATTTGAGGGAATAACTCAGAAATGCTCTCAGAAGGCCAAAAAAAAAAAGTTAAAAAGTTTGATTTTATACCCCTCCCTCCCAATATCCAGGGAATTTCCCAACACAGAGCTCGCAACCCTCATGTCCAACTCAGATTACACACCCCTTGTTTTGGTAAGATACAGGGACTTCTCGGAAGCCTCAAGCTCAGAGGCCCGTTTGCTGCCCCACCAACTCAAGCAAGTGCTTGAGATGCCACAGTCAGAAGAGGACGCCACCACACCAGTGGGTTTCCACTTGCACTTGACCACAGCTGGTGCAGGAAGAGGTAACAGGCATAGTATATGCCTGACTGTTACGTATTGAGCCTGAACTGTGCTTGCAAAAGGACTTAGCTTGGGGATGCATAACAATAGCTTGCTAGGATTCTAGAATGGACCAGTAGGGTGACAGGGATCCTAGAGTTACCCAATTGGGAAACAATGTAGTGTAAATAGCCTATAGTTGGGAGTGGGGTGTGTTTTGGGTGTAACCTTTTTCAGGCATAAATACGTGGCTTCGGCCAAGGGTTTCTCAGTCTTCTTTCTCTTGCTGAATCACTAATAAATTATGGGTGCGTTCAGATGGGCTGTTGAGTCTGCTTTCAGCCCACCTCAGAAACAGATTTTATCTGCGCAATCACACAGTCAACATCTGCCCCAGGCATCACTTTCCGGCTCAAAACCGCTTTAACCCGGAGTATTTTGATACCAGGTCCCCAAGTGGTGTTTTCCTGATTCATCGGTTCCAGCCGCACTTTTCTGACGTCTGATCGCTCCTCCGGTGTCGAGCCACTTTCAGTTTAAATCCCATCCCCGCTCGAAAGCTGCTCGAGGCTTCAACTTTTCACCCGCCATTTTAAAAAAAGCATTGGTGGTGTGCGCATAGGCGGAGGTCCGCCACTGCGTTATTAAAAACAATGTTTAAACGGTGCCTAGTTTTAGTGTTTATACAAGTTCGGGATCTCACGGAGGCCATTTCCAGGGTGAACATTTATTTATTTATTTTATTTATTTATTCAGGTATTTCTACCCCGCAAGCGGGCTCAGGGCGGCTTACAAAGGCATAAGCCCATACATAAAATTCCATAAAATCCAATAAAATCACAAAATCACAACCGACATACTATCAATAATAATAAAGTGCTTTAGATTCCAAGATGGTCTGCAGTTGGCACCTGTAGGGAACAACCCCTGCCGGCATTAGTTGTAATAATATCATCCCAGCAGTATTAGTCCAGACTAATCGGCTGGTCTTGCTGTCATATAGTTCACCTCACCGCCGAGCTATCAAGGGCACTCCAACTTTAATGATCTTTCTATCGTTGGTGATGGTGGAAGCGGCAGCCCCTACATAAAGGCCTGGCGGAAGAGCTCCGTCTTGCAGGCCCTGCGGAATTGCAAAAGATCCCGCAGGGCCCTGATCTCCTCCGGGAGCTCATTCCACCAGGTACGGGCCGCCACTGAGAAGGAACTAGCCCTTGTCGCAGCATAGCGTACCTCTCGGGGACCTGGAACCACTAAACGGCTCTGGGTCCCCGACCGAAGTGTTCTTGGGGGTGTATACGGGGAAAGGCGGTCCCTCAGGTAGGTCGGACCCAGGCCATATAGGGCTTTAAAGGTGAGTACCAGCACTTTGAAGCGGATTCGGTATGCTATTGGCAGCCAGTGCAGAGTCCTCAACCCAGGCTTGATGTGCTCCCACCTGGGGAGGCCCATCAGCAGCCTAGCTGCCGCGTTCTGCACCAGCTGCAGCCTCCGGATTAGCGACAAAGGCAGCCCCATATAGAGAGCGTTACAGTAGTCTAACCTTGAGGTGACCGTCGCATGGATCACTGTAGCCAGATCTTTGTGGTCGAGGAAAGGAGCCAACTGCTGAGCCTGCCTCAGATGGTAAAATGCAGACCTGGCAGTGGCTGCTACCTGGGCCTCCATCGTTAAGGAGGAGTCCAGGAGCACTCCCAAACTCCTAACCTCCGACGCAGGCACCAAAGGTACCCCATCGAAGGTCGGGAGAGGGAGCCCTAACCCCGAGCCGTTCCGACTCAGGCCCAGGACCTCCGTCTTC
>NW_015170985.1:115104-115398 GCF_001447785.1 Gekko japonicus | reverse complement strand
AAATAATTGGGCTGGGCGAGAGCTAGCGGACGCAATCGCGGCTGCATAGAATTCCTTCTTAGCAGCTTTGA
This sequence comes from Gekko japonicus, assembly GCF_001447785.1. Classification (NCBI taxonomy): domain Eukaryota; kingdom Metazoa; phylum Chordata; class Lepidosauria; order Squamata; family Gekkonidae; genus Gekko; species Gekko japonicus. Next base: position 115,327 of record NW_015170985.1, on the reverse strand, counting down.
CCGCCATCTCGTAGGATTTCATAAGCATCCTAAAGGATGTTCTCGATGCTTCGTCACGAGCTCGCCGCCACCGTCTCTCTAGCCATCTAAGCTCCCACTTCATAAGCCGAAGCCCCTGGGTATACCAAGGGGCCAACCTAGTGCGGGGGCGCAGAGGGCGCCGGGGAGCAATCTCATCGATGGCTGCGGAGAGCCGGCCATGCCAGTCCCCCACAAGCTCATC
>NW_015170985.1:103452-114791 GCF_001447785.1 Gekko japonicus | reverse complement strand
GGCTGGAGGCCGCGTCATCAGCATGGACGTTGAAATCACCCAGGACCAAAAGCCTCGGGTGCTCCAACGCCCAGCCAGACACGGCCTCCAGCAGGGACGGCAGGCTGCTGGCCGGTGCGTTAGGCGGTCGGTACACTAGCCAGACAGCCAAGTTCTCCTCAGTCTCCAGCACCAGGCCAACGCACTCCATGCCCGCGATCTCCGGTGAGGGGAGGGCCCTGAAGGAGTAAGCCTCCCGAACGAACGCCACTCCTCCCCCCGCCCCTTAATCCGTGATTGGTGTACGACCGAGAACCCAGGCGGGGCAAGTTGGGAGAGAGCAACGGTCTCCCCGTCCCGCACCCAGGTCTCAGTCATGCACGCCAGGTCCGCTTGCTGTTCCATGACGAAGTCCCGAAGGACTGTCGTCTTGTTGTTAATGGACCTGGCGTTGCAGAACACCAATGACGGAGAGGGGTTCATCTTCCGAGCCCCACTGCTGACCTCCCTTGGGATGGGTCGTAAGCTGTTCCTTTAATGTTTAAAGTTTAAAGGGAAGTGTTACAGCAGTCGGTTTGAAGTGGAAATCGCTGTTCTGCGCACGCGTGAAAATTTTAGTTCTACAGATGGCTGCCTGTGCACATGCCCAAACTGAGAGAGAGAAAAACAACAGTGACACACGCTCCCATGTGGACGGTGGGGAGCAATGTGGCTGCGCAGCAATCTGGAGCAAGGAGGTGAGTGTGGTCGCAATTCTCCAGGTTAAAAATGACCGCATCAGGGCCAGAGCAATTTAAACTGCTCCCACCATGCCGTCTGAGCTGATGACTTGAACGCGTCTCAACTCAGTATATTTCACAGACATTTCCTCCTCTATGGGGATGCAGGCACTGCTGGGGCTTGGCTTCCTTCTGTGATGGGTAGTGTGCTTGCTTGGGACAGTGGAGTACCTTGAGTCAGCCTTGCAGGAGAAACCTATTCATCCTCTTTGCAACCAAAGGTGTGGTGCACAGAACTGTTTGACTGACCCTTGTGACAGTCATGAAGCCACACCTCTCCTCCCCAGAGCAGTTTTTCAACAATTGCAAAACTACTTCCACTAAAATAGTATCCCATAGCTACCTCTGTACAGCAACTGCCATAGCATTGGGTATGCCTTCTGGGAACAGACTGTATTTTACTGTCTGTCGAATAATGCTACATTAAATGGCGATTACTTCCTAGTAAATATGCCTAGGATTGTGCCTCTGTAGTGTAATACTGTGCATGTTTACTCTGAATGAACCCCGCTGTATGCAAAAAGCCTTACTCCTAGATAAGTGTACATAGGATCACAGCCTTACAATGCAATCCTATGCACACTTACCTGCTGGGAGTAAACCGTATTAAATATGGAGAGGCTTACTTCTGGGTGGACATATAAAAGAAGGTGCTGCATGTTTCTTAAGCCCAATGTTGGGCTGAGAAACAGGCTAGCCAGACGGAGCCACACGATTGGGATGTAGTGGTAGGATGCCTGCCCCATCCGTTTGCCAGGGCCCCAGAATCACTAAGATGGCCCCACTATATAAGGAAACACTTTTCACACTCTTTATTCCCTTATCTTTGTATCAGAGTATGTAATTTTCATGTAAATCTCAGGTAGCAGGGCTAGGAAATAGCCACTGCTGAAGAATTTGGAGAGTTTTGAAGAGACAGTATTGGGTTACATGGAATAGGGGCAGATTGGCTGTTGTGGTCACAGGGACTTCTCCTGGTGGGCCAATAGCCTGCACCCCCACCGTGGGTTGGACCAGTCCAGTGGCAAGAAGAGTGGTGCCCAGACAAGCCTCGTGCAGCGTGTGTCTGGTTGGGCAGGAGGTCAGGCAGGCAGGGTTTTTCTCCCTCCCTCCCCCCTCCCTCCCTCCCTCCCTCCCTCTGCTCCAGCCCTGACACGGGGCAATGGTCTGATCCTGCATAAAGCAGATTATTTTATGTTCCTGTGGTTTGACTGGATTGCACTCTGAAAATGCGTCCTGACTTGAAAACTGAAACATTTCTCAATCAATAACTCAACAAATGCTTTGTTCCTTCAGTCAATATATTATCGAAGGCTTGTCAGTTTGACACCAGAGACTGAAAAGACTGTGTGTGCTATTTTTTCCCCTTTAAAAAACATAAAAGATTGGGAGAAGAAATCTAATGGATTGGAGTGATGAAAGAATAGTAGACAACCCATGTGATCCCCGACCCTCTTCCATGGTTGCAGATTTGAATGTTGGGGGGAGCACAGATGGAGGCATCGGGATGCTTTGTATTATCTTGCTCAGGTCTTGAGGATATCGGTTTTGGTGTCTACTCCAGCTCTCGGCAGCATTTCATCACCCCCTGGTAACATGTTCCAATCTCAAGTTCATTGTAGAAACACTGACGTTCCCGGCATCTTCCTTCTCTTTGCCAACAGTCTCTGGCATCTAAGTTCACACCGTCTCCTTAACAAAGAAATATTGGGATTTATTATCACTGGTGGTCCAGAGAAGAAAAAGCAATGGCCTAACAGGGAGGCAGCAGTGATCTTGAAAGACATGCAGTGCCAATAATAAGAACAGTAACAAATATATGTAAGTGCCATCAAGGTGCCATCAAGGCGCAACCAATTTATGGTGACCCCAACAATAGGCTGGAGGAGGAGATTGGATTTATATCCCGCCCTCCATTCTGAGTCTCAAAGCAGTTTACAATCTCCTTCCCTTCCACTCCCCACAACAGCCTGTGAGGTAGATGGGGCTGTGAGAACTCTCTCAAGAACTGCCCTTGAGAGAACAGCTCTGAAGGAACTTATGACTGACCCAAGGTCATCCAGCTGACTGCATGTGGAGGAGTGGGGAATCAAACCTGCTTCTCCAGGTTAGAGTCCACCACTCTTAACCACTACACCAAAAGGTAAGTGAGAAGCAGAAGTGGGGTTATGAGGTAGGTGGAGCTCAGAGAGTTCTAAGAGAACTTTGACTGACCCAAGGTTACCCAGCTGGGATACTTTTAATTGCACAAGTTTAGGAATAAAAATAACTTCCCTATAGAGAGACTTGGTTGCATAAGTGTTGGTTTTTGATGTTAATGGGTAAGATAAAGATGTGGAAAACAATGCAGAAAAAGGAAGACTTTCTCAAGAAAGTTTTTTTTAAACTGCCATTTGTACAGCACTGGAATAGCGTTAAATTAGATGAGAATGTTAGGTGGGATGCTTTGAAATGGATCTGAAGTCCATGTTAAGATTGCATAGATATTGGATTAAGGAGCACTGAAAATTCATTGTATGAATGATTTAAAGATTATGGTTTATAGTGAATAATGGAAATAACACAAAATAAGTTCGTCCTATACTTTATACATTCCAGAGCATGATGGAAGACAGGAGGGCCTGGCATGATGTTGTTCATGGGGTCGCGAAGAGTCGGACTCGACTGTGCGACTGAACAACGACAAAAAATACTTTATACAGAAGAACTTCGAGAGGATGCCATTTTTTTATATTTTTTTTGTAAATATTTTTATTTGGTTTTACAATTTTTAACATTCCAATATATATCTAACATATAATATAGAGTCTTATACATTCAATGTTTCAATCCACTCATACACCTTATTCCATCTTTTATAATACACTTTTCTATGCTTATTCTGCAATCTCAGGCTTAGATTGTCCATCTGTGCTAGATCTAGCACCTTAGCAACTAACTCATCTTTCTTCGGTATTATGTCTTTCTTCGGTATTATGCCATTTTAGACATCATTGTGTTATGTGCAACACGGAGTCACAGATGTCTTGTGATATTTTGAGTTTGTTTTAAAGATACGAAGAACCTCTTAATAATTTCTTCATCTTGTCACATAAGAATGGCAGGAATAAAAAGTGTGGGTGTGGCCAATAGGCCGATTCAGGAAGGGATGCCTTGTAATAGGCTGATCTGTCATACTCCTCTTACCTAAAGAGACCAGGAAGACACCCAAAATGGCAACAATCAACAAGGTACGGCACTTCATGGCTGGGGGGGTCATCTGTGATCTCTGAGGAGCTGGAACAAACATAAAAGCGAGTAAGATATTAATAACTGTTTCCAATGGCTAGCAGGGTAGGAGAAGAGAATGGATGAATAACGTTAAGTGTGCTCTTGATATTCTCTTATCAGCTCACAGCCCCTGTCGGTTGTTCTCCCAACAGAAATAATCCACTTGTCACATACCACAGTACAAGCTCCTACATCTCTATTGGCCAAAGGAAGTCATGTGACTGATCTGGAACACTCTATTCCCCTCCCCCCCAGCTGGTTCATATCTTATATTTGGTGGCCATGCAAGCAGATAGAAGTCAGCCATGCAAGACCAGAAATGATCTTGTGTGGAGAAATGAAATGTCTGGTACATTCATTTAAATAATATATACCCACTCATTTCACATGAAAAAGTATTTTGTCAGTTCGTCAAGCCCTATTCAGACCCATAGGACCTCTTTAGGATCTTGGGTAGTTTTCTCCACCTTTCTCTTTCAGATGTCAGGGAGTGAATGAAAGAGCTAGTGTCAAACTAGGATCTGGGAGACCCATGTTTGAATCTCTGCTCACTGGGTGACTGCCTAATCTTCCTCCCACAATTGTTGTAAGATGGGATAACGATGTAAGCTACTTTTCTCACAAGTGGGGTATTAAAAAATAAAGCCAGAGATCTTTTGTATGCAACATTACTTTTGTATGAGGAACATTTCTCTGGCACTGCGTTTTATATCACCGACCGCCAGTGAGGGACATCGACTATATCGACCGTCTTGAACTTCTAAAATGATTTTTAAATTGATTCCTGAAATGAATTGTAGAGCACCATTTTAGTTGTATTTATTGAGGTTTTAATGTAATTTATGTTTTACTCTCGGCAATTGCCGCTTGTTTGCCGCCCTGGGCCGTATGGGTAGGGCGGGATATAAATCCCAAAAATAAATAAATAAATATTAAATAAATAAAACTAGCAGAACAACTCCTGAACCCTCCCTCCCAAGAGATGCCTGGACTTCATAGCCCATTAAAATATCCAGGAGTAATAATACTACAAACTTTACAAATTAAGTGTCAACAAATGAAATCTTTCTGTCACACTGCCCATTTTCTCTCTCTTGAATGGAACATTGTCTTCTCAGATCGATAATTTGTTCACCATTTTAAAAATAGCAGTATAGAGTGTGTTTGCAGCTGCACATTTAGTAGTATTTGTATTTGTTGTAGGCACTGTTGGCACATGTTCAGAACTCAACTGTATTTATATGGGTGGAAATTGTAGATTTCCTTGGACATTAAACTTAATTGGCCACAAATACTACAATTCCCATCAAACCTGGCAGGCAGTGGTATATTATTGAATTTACTGAAAGCATTTTCTGTGGAAGATAGATAGTGGAACTGGTATATCAGCGGATGCTAACCTCTTCATCAGAGAGGTGGGGGAAGCCATACCTGCTAAACTCCCCTCTCTTCCACATAAAGACTGTTGTGGGCAGCACTGCTGCTTGGCCCAGCCCACAGGCTCTCAGGACCACCAGCCTCCAGCACAGGGGCATCTATGGGATTGCAGCAGATCCACCCTTGGCCACCCCACTTACAAGTATTACACGTACAGGAGCCTGGCTGTCCCCTCATGCATCTGGTCATCCTAAATCCACCACTCCCATCTCAAAATTAAGCAAGTTGCATCAGGGAAAGAGATGCCTGTACATGACTCTGCTTGATCGTCCTAGCCAGTTACTAAGAAATGCCTGTATAAGGACAAAACTAAACCTCGGACTAATGCGTTTCATCAAGTGACCAACTATTTCCTGTTTGGTTTCCTGCAGGAGAACCTCTGGCAACTGATGGTATGGGTGTGTCACAACCACTCAACAGAATGTGTCACAAGAGCCCCTTTCAGCAGTCATGGAGGTTTCAGTACTTGACTGAATTATCCAATGCCTTTACTTACTTTTGATTCATCCCCTCTCCCCAGCTCTCGTCTTTCCCCGGATCAAATACAATCCTATCCTCTCCACTTTGGGGTGTGTGTGGTGGCCACAAGTTGCTTTTTGCAACTGCAGGGCTGAACCCTAGATTTAAAAGCCCCCAGTACAATCAATCCAGAGGTCTTTGTGACCAAGACTGAAAGAATGTATGAATCAGGCAGCAGAGTAGCTAATGTGAATCCTTGACCCGTCCCTGACCTGGATGGCGCAGGCTGGCCCAACCTCATCAGTTCTTGGAAGCTAAGCTGGGCTTAGTACTTGGATGGGAGATCACCAAGGAATACTACGGGTCACTACGCAGAGGCAGGCAATGGCACACCACCTCTATTTGTCTCTTGCCTTGAAAATCCTATGGGGTTGCCATAGGTCAGCTGTGACAAGTTGACGGCTTTCTCCATCACCAGCCTGTCCCTGGTTCTTGATGGTTCCTAACATACACCTAAGTCCTACTTTATTTCATGCTGAACACCTCATCAAAGTACAGTATTTATATATCTGCAGGCTTAACACCTTACTCCCAAACTAGGCTGCTGCTTTACCAAGAAATATGGGCACTTTTGAGCTAAAATACACTTTTCTGCCTAACTTCGTCATCCAATTTGAAAACCTCATTTTAAATCAAACCTCTGGTGATTAGCTATGACACGTTTTTAAAAAGGCTTGAAAGCTCTGATTGTCTTAAAGATGTCAAGAATAGGTGCCTTTATGGCAAAAATATATTTAGTTAGTTTCATGTTTTTCTAGAGGACGTTTACAGGTCAAGATGTTCCCTGATGAGCAGTACATCATAAAGCCATTGACGGCAGGGCATACTAATATATTCCCTTGTGGATCTAAGGTTTTAAGCCAACTAATTAAATTGAACTGGACATCTGAGGAGCATCTGTCCAAAGGAAATATCAAGAGTTTCCAGCAGCATTTCAGGGAGTTGGACAGCAACCAAAAACCAGACTAGGGTTGCGGTCACACGTGCCAGAAAAAATGGGGGGGGGGGGAGAGCGAGGCCATTTCCTCCGGAGGAATTTGACCCGCAGCTGCACGATCACACCTCCCTTTGAAGCTGCAGGTGCAGACCATCAGTGTGTGATCAGATGCAACTACGGGTGAGTCAGGGGTTTTTGCGCCTTCCCCCACATGTGCTTAACTGAGGGATCGATGAATCGCACCTCCGCACTGAGGGCTCCCTATGGAGTTTGCGATGATGCGCATACTGCAAAGGGGGGAAAAACCCAACGGCACGGAGTCGGGATGGCCTGATCAGACCATCCCAATGCCATGAGAGCACTCTGGAGCGATCAGACATGGGAAAGTCCGTCTGTGGCCCATCGCAACCCGGTTACTACCGGATTTTCCCTGGTGTCTTTTAACTCTGCTTCTGTGGCGGAGCAGAATGGGTTGCTGATGGTTGTGGGGCGCTCCCCAGATGTTGTTGTCTGATCGCGCCCTTTAAGTCCACCCAGCATTCGCGCCTATGTCGGGTCTAATTGTGCATATGATTGCAGCCTAGTATAATTTGTTGTAGTTCTCCATAGACTGGAAGGATCTTCTGGGATGGCTTTCTGTGAGCCATTTCCACATGCTGGAAAACCAGGAGACAGGTGTGAGTTATGCCTACCTCATCTACATTGCTGCATGTCCAAACATTCAAACAATTCTGCCATTACCCTACCAGCTATCATCTTGATACTATCTACTTAATACCATTTCTCAAGTACACAACAAGGACTTGGGGTTCCTCAGATATTATATGTCTTAAGGAATTTTTTTAGCAAAACAAGGGTGATATCCAGTTACTTGTGAATGTTCCCTATATTTTTCTTGATATTATTTGAATTTTACATAATTTCATTTCACTCTGTGCTTTCTGCATTTCACGATTCACTTTCACATTTTTTTAAAAAAGCTCCTCCTATATATGCCTGCCTAGTAAGGACCCAGCCTAACCCGGATAGCCTAGGGTAGCCTGCTCTCATCAGATCTCAGTTGCACAAGTGCTGTTCTGAAGGGCAGACCCGTATTTCAACAGTCCATCATTTCTATGCCTCTATAAATAGAGAAGCTTCCTAGTTTTATCCAGAGTCATTGTTGCTCTGCCTTAAAGCTGCTTGCCTCTAGCTCTCCTGAGATCTTTGTGAAACCTTCGGTCATGAGACCTGTTTACCTTCTCTTTGTTCTGGGGGTTCTTCTTTTCCACACTGCTGCAGGTAAGAGACTTGCTCAGAGTGGAGAATTGTTAATGGAAAGATCCATTTCCATGAAGGATATTAATGAATTAGTGTTTTTTTACTAGCACATTAAGGTTCATTTTAAATCTGCATGTAGATTTGGATTGTGATTTAAAGCATGTTGATTCATAAATAGATTCCATGAATTTCATTGTTTTAAACTGTACATGTATGTAGGATTCAAGCATCTGTGCATGAATTAAAGCAAAAACAACGTGTCTATGTGACATATCTTGCTCTGAAGTGGCTGATTGGTGGCTCGTCCTGTTGTGGGGGTAGACTTTCAGGTCTTTCCAAACTGACTATTGACTTAGAGAAAACCATTTGGCTGCTTATCGCAGATCAATATTGTGAATTCTCATTGGGCCATGAAGAAGAAGTAGAAGAAGAGGAGGAGATTGGATTTATACCCCACCCTTCACTCAGAGTCTCAGAGCGGCTTACAAACTCCTTTCCCTTCCCTTCCCCACAACTGTGAGGTAGGTGGGGCTGAGAGAGCTCTGACAGAAACTGCTCTTTTCAAGAACATCTCTGATAGAACTATGGCTTGCCCAAGGTCATCCAGCAGCTGCAAGTGGAGGAATGGGGAATCAAACCCGGCTCTCCCAGATTAGAGTCCACACACTTAACCACTGCACCAAACTGGCTCTCATGTGTGACCTTTTTGCTGTCTGCTCACTCATTGTTGCTTATTTGCTGTCTCATCCTACTGATTGCATTAATTTACATGGCATAATCCACCTTGAGCCTCCATGAGACAGGTGGATTATAAATATAATAAATAAAAATAATGTCATGATTTTATGCAAGGACTTCTATTGATAATTTGGAAGGTCAAACTCTGTCTTTATTTAGATACCGTATTCTTGATAGATTTTGATCAACTTATAAAATAGCAGGGTGTTGTTCTTTTTAAAAAAAATAGATTACATTTCAAATGAATCGGAAAGCCCATTTAGAAAAAAAGGAGAACAACATCAAAGAGAAAAAGAGGAAAATAAAAAGAGCCAGCCTACGTAATGCAGATGGACATGCATTCTTTCAAATTATTGAGACATATTTAATAGTTAAGGGCTGGAACTGATGAGGATAGCCAAGTTTTTTAGTCTCCATCCTTTACCAAAGTAATCCCCTGTGTAAGTGGAATGAGACATATCCTTCCACGGTTTATCCCTGACTCCATCTCCCTCCTATCCCCTTTTTGTTCCCCTGGCATCAAATCTTAGAATATGTCACTGGAGCACAAGTCACTTGTGTATGGAAGATACTATATACCAGTGGTGGCGAACCTATGGCACGTGTGCTAGAGGCGGCACTCAGAGCCCTCTCTGTGGGCAAGCGTGCCATCGCCCCAGCCAGGCCCAGACCGTTACTAAAGTGTGGAATTCTCTGCCAAAGTAAATGAAAGGATTTGGGATTGCTTTCCTTACTTTGTATGGATCATCTTACGTTTATGTATGAGTTGTTTTTTTCTAAACTAAAACCTCAGTATTCCGGTTAAATTGCCATGTTGGGGGCACGCTGGGGGCAGGGCCATGACCATACAAGGGAAAACCATAGAGTTTTCCCTTGTATGGCCGTGGCCCCACCCCCAGCGTGCCCGGCATCATAACGTCACTTCCCTGTGACGTGCACGCTGGGGCGAGGCGTTGGGGAATGGGCCTCTGGGGCGGGGGGGATTTCCGCCCCCCGGGGGGATTTGGCAGCCCTACGATAAATAAGTGGGTTATGGGTTGCAGTTTGGGCACTCGGTCTCTAAAGGGTTTGCCATCACTGCTATATACCAACACAAAAGAGACAATGCATTATCTGATATCTAATTCTGAACAAGGCCCCCTAGTAATGGTTAAAAAATTCACCTCATGGGGCCATACAGCTAGGGGAGATATTTATACAAAACTAGGGAAAGCCCCAGTTTGAAGAAAAATATGGAAAACTAAAGAAAAAGAGAAAGGAGTTTTTTAAAAAACCCAGTGTTAAAGAAGAGACCTTACCATACTATGTTGTGAGACCTCAGTTGCCAAGGTGCATTGCCAGGACTGGGGTGTGTGTGTGTGGAAGGGACTTGCAGTGGCAGTCACCAGGATGGAGAAGAGATGACAGTGAAGCTGATCACCACCAGTAAGGGAAGGAAGATAGGCAGCAAAAAGGCCAGTGGTAGCCTGAGGGGGAAGGTGGTGGTGACGGTGGTGATGGTCAGCCGGATAGCAGAGGGGAGAAGGAGGCTTTCTGCTTTCTGCCTGGTTCCAGCTCCCAGTCAGCTGGCTGGGGGCCGAGTTGTCTGGCCTCATTAGCTTTCCTTGGAGAGAACAAGAAGGGGGAAACTGGGGCCAGCGAAAGAGTCAAAGATTTTCCCTCTCCTGTACCTGCCCACACATCTATGGGTTAAGAACTAAGCCACCCTCCAGGGTTAGAGGGCAGTGCTGCTGGGATTGCCCTGGCCGGTGCTCTTTGTCATCTTGGTAGCCAACCTTTGAGAAGCTGAAATGCTCTGCAATGTTTTCTTGCTGGTCTTCACTTGTTTTATACCAGTAGCTGTCTAGAAGTGCTGTGAGAATTATTAACAGCTAATGAGCAGGCTCCAAGGAGATGAACAACAATGTTAACCAGGCAGGCAGTTGCTTCAGAATGTGGCCCCCATGACCATCTATCTAAACTTGCAGCTACATTTTTTTCCCAGAACAAACTCCATCCCAAATAATGGAAGCTTGATCTGTTTATTTTGTGCAGCACAAAGTACATCCTGCAAATCGCTTGGAGGCTACTGCCGGGTTCCGGTAAATGAAAGATGCCCCTTTGGTCCTACGCTTCAAGGCAAATGTGAAATCAGTGGGAGATGTTGCATGTGTAAGTGATGCTAATAAAGAGGGAGGTGCTGTGACTCAGAGGTAGAGTACCTGCTTTGCACGCAGAAAGTTCGAGGTTCAATCCCTGGCATCATCAGTTAAAACTATCTGGGAGTGGGTGATGTCCAAGTCTCGGATGGCTGCTGCCAGTCACAATGGAGAGTATTGATCTTGGTGGTCTGACTCAGTTCAAGCCAGCTTCATGGGTTCACATCCATCAGTGTGGAATTATTTATTTACTTCATTCGTACTCCGCCTTTCTCTGCAATG
>NW_015170985.1:88319-103428 GCF_001447785.1 Gekko japonicus | reverse complement strand
CTCCATTTTATCCTCATAACAGCCCTGTATGGTAGGCTAGGATGTAAGTGTGTGGCTGGCACAAGGCTAACCAATAAGCTTCCATGGCCGAGCAGGGATTTGAACCTGGGTCTCCCAGATCCTTGTCCAACACTCTGAGCACTACTCTACACTGTCTCTCAGTGTTTGATTGGGCTCTGTTTCATAGCTATATTTCAAAAGTAATGTTCATGCTTTTACTGGTGCAAGGGTGCCAGTTGATTTTCACTCTGTATTTTAGTGCTTTCTTGGTTTACAGTGCTTTGGGCAAAAAAAAATCCATAATCTGTACTAGCCATATTCATGATTTAAAATAAAAATTTCAAGCTGTCCTTTAGAATTAAAAGCATTACTCTATCCTAATGGTGCCATTCTAAACAGAATAACGCCTTCCCACGTCTCTTAGAAGGGTGTAACTCTACTTATATTTGCGCAGTCAGTCAACTAAGAGCAGTTACGAAAGTACAAATCCGTTTTCATATCAATCTCTATTTCTCACTAGATTTTGAAATAGAATGCTATAATTTAGCTTCTACTTCTACATTTTTAAAATTAAAGGTCAGATAAAATGGGTAAATGTAGGAAAAAGCAGGCTAAAAAAAAACAAGAAAGAAGAGGAAAAAATATAAAATGGAAGAGTCAGAGGTATAAGCATATCATTTTATATTATATTTCCTAATCAATTATGGCCCCGGTCACACAAGTGGTTTTGGGCCAGGAGAGGGACGGATTGGGGGCGGAGCAAACGGGTGCGATCCCACCGCAACATCTGGGAAGCATTGCGCGCCCGTCCCTGATCCGGTCCTTCCGACGATAAATCGCAGCAAAAAAGAACCACCTACCGAGATGGTTCTTTCCGAAAGGCCACATCAAAGCCGGCTGTGGGATTGCCGGCACGTTCTTCCGCCGGCGCATCCCCGGCTCCTGGCCGAACTGCACATACTCAGACATGCGCAGTTTGGCAGCCTCCGGTGGCTTTCTCCCCGGGGAGCAATTGCCGGGGAGCAATTGCACGGCGGCTCACGGGATCTGTATGATCCCGCCGCTGCGTGTCTATTTTGGTGCGGCTTTTAAAAGCTGCACTTTGCCCGTCCTTTTTTCCCCTCATGTGGCAGGGACCTATAAGTATTAGTTGCTGTAGATTTTCTGGGTTGTGTGGCCGTGGTCTTGGCATTGTAGAAGAAGACATGGTTCTACAATGCCAAGACCACGGCCACACAACCCAGAAAATCTACAGCAACTAATGAACTCCGGCTGTGAAAGCCTTTGACAACACAATTATAAGTATATTTTATTTTTCAGTTTCAATTAGTCCTGTTCTAGTATTAAATAACTCATTTCACATAGTAGTCTTGATTACTTTTTATTTCTTCCCTCAAATTATTCTATCATATAAGTTTGACAATACATGTCAAATCTTTATGGTTCTTCAAATAAAATTACATTACTTTTAGGATTTCATTACTAATATTCAGCTAATAATTTGCCAGATACACTTTGATCAATTCTTTTTCTAACGACTTCTTAATCCATCCTGAAAATTATCCTTTTTATATTTTCAGTATTTATTTAACCAAATCTTTATTTATCAATATGGCTTGGATTACTATCTTCATAGGGGGCCAACTTTATTAAGTTCTTTTCCAAATGATGACAGAACCATGTGTTTCTTTTGTACAGTCGTACCTACAACCTGTGAAGCATTGGGAGGTGAATGTCTGGTCTCAGTAAATGGAGGATGCCCCTATGGTGAAGATCTTCCAGTCAGATGTGGATTCAATGAAAGATGCTGCAAGCCTTACGAGGCTGAAGAGTAGCTCAGAGCTACATGTGTGTGTCCGCTCCTTATTCCTGAGTTCCTGATGACAAAGAGGAATCTTTGAGGAAGTGAAGCATGGCTGTAGTTACATTAGGGAACAGTGATAATCTACTTGCTGAGTTTGTTCAATGTGAATTAAAATACAAATTTGAAACCTTATTAAGTGTCTGCTATAAAATATGGTTCAAGTTTTAACAACATTCTGCTTAGGTAATTACCACTTCATATGACCCTGAGAACTCATTGTAGGTATGTGGAGGATCATGTTTTGAGATCAACTGGGAATTTTAGAGGCACAGAGAAATGAGAATCTCTGAGTCAGAAGGAAATTAGGTTGGTATTATAACTAATGTGCATCATTTTATAGGGCTATAAAAAAGCAACATAAAACAGACATTTTACAGGATTGGTCAACAAAATTATAATAATAAAAGCCAGTCTTCGTTGTTACTCAAACTTGGGCACATGAAATCACTGAACACACCAGATGGTTGACATGCCACTCTGGTGCCTGAGTGACAGGTGAAAGGAGGATGCTGGGAATTTCCAATGTACAACTTGGGCTTTTTCAGGGTAGCAGTGATGGTTGCATCACACTCCTTCACTCTGAATCCCATTTCGAGTGATGCAGAAATGACACCAAAAAAAGAGGATATGTTTAGTCCGCAGGAGAAGAAAGAGAATGGAGATATTTTGAGAAACTGCTGAAGAGGCATAGCCTAGGGAAAGGGCTTCCTTCTTGCACAGGATCAAGATGGGAGTTATGTTGTTCCAAATGACACGCTCCAATTATCTGTGTTTGGAAAACACAAGTCAATGTGCAACAATGGAGGGGAAATAATGGACAGGATCCTGTGGAAAATCTCCACTAGCAAGAAGGCATTTCTGTCAATAGAATGGGACTTCCTTGCCTTCCCCTTCCCACTCTATCCTGAAATGCTTCTCAAAATGCTGACCTTGGGGGACACGGGACCTCCAGGGATAGCATGAGGGGCACATTGGATGTCTGCAGTGGGCGGGGAAACTGGCAAAGATCATCTTCTACTTCCATTAATGGAAATTTACCATGGAATCCAAACTCATAGCAACATTACACCACTCATATTTCACCAAACTTAAGCATGCAAACAAGAAAGACTCTACAGTGCCACATCCTGTCAGCCAGCACCAGAGCATGGTGGATAGCAGAAATGAAACTCCATGTTCCAGGGTGCTAACTGATGGGGGTTCAAGCAATAATGCAGGAAGCCAGGACTGCACAGAGAAGGAAGATAGTATTGGGGAGGAGGTAGCCATGGTGGCTTGCAGTAGAAGAGCAAGAATCAAGTCCAGTAGCACATTAAAGATCCAACAAGATTCCCAGGGTATAAGCTCTGGAGAGTCAAAGTTCCCTTCGTTAGAGGGAAATAAGCCCATTAGACTCCCAAAAACTTATACCCAGGAAATCTTGTTGGTCTTTAAGGTGCTACTGGACTTGAATCTTACAGAGAAGGAAGAACAGCTATTCCAGTTGTTGAGAAATGAACTCATTTATGATTTTATATCTGCTACACAAGCAACAAATGGACTGTGCACACACTTGTATACCATGAGCCTAGAACAAGCTGTTTGCATTACCTACTGTGAGACAGAATTCACATAGGAACCACTTGCCTGCATTTTATGTTAATGTAGCTTGCACATATTCAGCCCAGGGCATTATGGGAAGAAGAAGCACATGTTATGCCATTGTTAGCAGAAAACGACAACCCAGCGAAGAAGATCCCCCATTACTGCAGAGACGAGATGTCACGTAGAGCATGGACTTTATCTGCATCTGTATAGCAGTTTCCTGTTGACGGTACCAAAGTGGCCTGGGAAAGCCAAGATTCATTTGTACTTCAAAGGAGAAGCAGGAAGAAGAGAATTCCACACCTAGCCAAATGGTATTCCATGAGATAGAGGAAAGTATTTCAAATATTGGCTCAACCCATAGAACACCAGCCCCTTTCTACATTCACCAATCAGGTAGTTCGTGGGATGGACTTGTAAGTAGGTGGGATTACAGGAGGGCAAGGTGCCACCCACCTGGAGATTCAACTATATAACGCAAGGACCATGCTTTAAGAGCTGGGCCAGCCACATTCCACCATCAACGCAAGACCATGCGGCAGGCTGGCCACACTCCTACCCCCCTCCCCTCTTCCCTGCCTTAAAATTCTTTGTCCTTGCTGGATCTCCTTGGGGTGCGCAGCCAAAGACATCCATAGACACACACACTAGCTAGCTGGTTCTGGCAGTGTGAATTAGTAACTACCCCTAGGAACCTTTCCCTTATCCTCCTATTTTTCCATTGCAACAAGACAGGACTCCTGGAAGCAGGCGAGTATAAACCGAAATATACCTACCTACCTCCAAGTGATTAAGAAACTATCTTTATATTCCTTCTGTAACTCTAAAGGAATCTTGAGTGTATGTGAAACGAGAGACTGATTATTTTGTATGTGGGAACTCGAAATCCTTCAGTAAAAAGATTATTTTGATTTGGAAAAACACCCGTGTGGTCTCCATTGCTGGGTCTCTATTGGTAGACACAACCTCGGTATAACTGGCCAGCACTCACGTTAAAATTATAGTTAGCCTCTGCTGTAGATAAAGCAGTTGGCGCAACACAGTAAAGACTGTCTTACAGTAATGGGGATGTCAGGGATTGAACCTCAAGCAGAGGTTTTTCCAATGAGCCACAGCCCCTCCGCAGGTGTGACATGTAATTGGGCTGCAGGTTTTTGTATCAACTGAAGTACAGCTGGTCAGCTTTTCCTCAGTAGACCCAATATTCTGTTTGAGTTTTAATTATGATAACTTAACCACAAGGATAGACATTGCTATAACAAAATACAGAGCCCAGAAAAATCTTTGAATATTGTAAAAACTATCCCAAAACGTAACAGCCAGTAATATCTGGGGTGGGGATGAGGTGACACACTCCCCAACCGTTTTAATCTCTGGACAGCAAGTTCTTTTACTGAGGCTTCCTCCCCCATCCCCAGTAAAGCACATGGTAAGCTGCCCAGACATTTTTAGGGCTTCCATACAAATAATATGGTACCTGTACAAATGACAAATAAGCTTATGCCTGGAATAAAACTTTGTTGGTCTTAAAGCTGCCACTGAACTAAAACTTTGTTCAATCGATCAATCAATCAATCAATCAAATAATAACTTATTTTGCATAGATCACAGCATAAACTCAATTTAATGCCTGTAGAGTGTACTCATCTGTTTTTCCTTTCAAGTGGCTGAATATTCCAGAGGATCAAAAGCACAAAATTATCAGATGCTGCTGTTTAATAAAACATTACTGAAATCCTATAAAGATTTCACATTAATACCTTTGCATAATTAATTCAAAACACTGTGTGAGCTAGGGATGGGGGGGGGGGTGATGTATGTTCCAGCCTTCAGTGGTGGAAATAAATATGTAAAATGTTTCCTTTGCAAGTATGTATGTTTAGGATTGGATTGTAAGCAACTAAAACTGCAAACCTAACATAACATAACAAGAAGCAGGGCCACTACTGCACAATTTGTATTCCAGGTGCCAAGACTTTGTGTAGCTAGATGTCAGCCAGACTATTCCTATATGTTTAGTACAGGACCAAGCCTGCAGTTCCACATCTACTTAGATTAGCATAAACTCTGTAATTATTTGTGGGACTGCAGCCCAAACGTTATTGTAATTGCTGAGTCTTGCCCAATTCCTTAATAAAAGAACACCAGAACGTCGGCAAGTTTACTTCTCTAGGTTAATAGTCTTGTTCATCAAAGTAGGAAGCAGGCAGGCTCACGCAATAAGCCAAGGATAACTACAAACACACAGGGGAAGCACACGTTTGAAATAAAACAGCCTGCAATTCTATCCACGGTTCCCGGGGAATAAACCCCAAACACAAGTGAGACTTTTGAGCAAGCACACTAGGGAACTACATAAAGAGCTAGGACCTTTCAACACAGGAACTAGTCCTGCTGGGAAAGGTGCTCTTTCAGCGCCCTGGACTCACACCGACAACCCACGTGGCTAGGCGAAGAAGACCAGGTACCCCTGTGCACCTCCTATACCTGCTCCAGGGGTGGGGCGGCAGGCATGGCTAAGAGTGAGACGAGGCACTCCCCTCAGGAGGGAAAGAAAGAGGGAAGGAATGAAGAAGGGAAGAAAGAGCTAGCACTGTCGAGGTGTGAAAACGACACCAAATGTAGACAGCTTTTTTGAAGACGGAGTCAAAAGGCTGGGACACGGGTGCGAAAGACAAATGCAGATTCCACCAGAGAGAGACGGGGGGGGCGGCAAGCCGGGGGTGGTAGTTGAGGGTGTGTGTGGAGGAGACGGGGAACCGACGGGAGGGGGGGAAGCTTACCTGCTTTTTCCTCCTCCGCTTGCTCTGTGTGGAGCTCCCCCGTTCCTCCCCCTGCGATTTTCGCGGGTCCCCTTTCTTGTATTTTATATTTTGAACATACCATGGACTCTGCCTCTTTAATACTCTGCTAACAAAATTTAAATAAGAATCCCAACAGTTTCTGTCCTTCAGTTCTGGATTAAATATGCCTTTTCGCTGTTGTGTGCCTGGTTGCAAAGGGAATTATAATGAGGATAACAGGGTTAATATTTTCAAGTTTCCATCTGATGCTCTTCTGAAAGAGAAATGGATTGCTTCCATTCATCGTGATAAATTCACTCCATCACAATCGTCACGAGTAATAGTTCATCATGTTAATGTGTAGCATACAAACTGTTTTCTAAACTAAAAAATCCCCTTTGGGGGATTTAAAAAAAAAGAAGCTTTCTGGAAGTCAAGGTAAACAATATCTATTGGATCCCCCTTGTCCACATGTTTCTTCACCCCCTCAAAGAACACTAACAGGTTAGTGAGACAATATCTTCCCTTACAGAACCCATGCTGAGTCTGCCTCAGTAGGTTTTGTTCATCTATGTGCCTACTAATTCTTTCCTTAATAATGGTTTCCACCAATTTACCCGGTATCGACGTCAGACTGACTGGCCTGTAATTTCCCGGATCTCCTCTGGAACCCTTTTTAAAGATGGGAGTGACATTAGCTACCTTCCAATCCTCAGGAATGGAGGCAGATTTTAAGGAAAGATTACATATCTTTGTCAGGAGATCTACAAGTTCACATTTGAGTTCTTTCAGAACTCTTGGATGTATGCCATCTGGGCCTGGTGATTTTTCAGTTTTTAAGTTGTCTATCAGTTTTAGGACCTCCTCTCTCGTCACCTCAATCTGACTCAGGTCTTTCAACACCCCTCCTGAAATCAGTGGTTCTGGAGTGGGCAAGCACTTCTCGTCTTCCACAGTGAAGACGGAGGCAGAAAATGCATTTAGCTTCTCAGCCATTTCCCTATCATCCTTCAGTACTCCTTTTACCCTTTGGTCATCCAAGGGCCCCACTGCCTCCCTGGCTGGTTTCCTGCTTCTAATGTATTTGAAGAAAGTTTTATTGTTGGTTTTTACGTTTTTTGCTATATGCTCCTCATATTCCCTTTTTGCCTGCCTGACCACAGACTTGTGTTTTATTTGCCATAGCCTGTGTTCCGTTTTATCAGCCTCACTGTGACTAGCTTTCCACCGCTTAAAGGAATCCTTTTTACCTTTTACAGCTTCCATTACTTTTTTTGTTAACCATGCAGGCTTTTTCCTATACCTGTTTGTGCCTTTCCTAACCTGCAGAATATATTTTTTGAGCTTCTAGGATTGTAGTTTTAAATAGTTTCCAAGCTTCCCCAATGATTTTGACCTTTTCTACTTTTCCTTTCAGTTTCCTCCCCACATGACCCCTCATATCAGAGAAGTTACCCCTTTTAAAGTTAAAAGTGGTTGTGTGAGTCTTTTTGGCCACTTCCCTATTTAAACAAATGTTGAACTCAACAACATTATGATTACTGTTCCCAAGTGGTGCAATCACTTTTACATCTCTCACCAGGTCTTGAGTGTTACTTAGGACCAAATCAAGGATCGCCTCTCCCCTGGTAGGTTCCGTGACCATGTAGGATTTCAGGGGGCATCTGGTTGGGCACTATGACCAATGATGATCTTCCATTTGATCTGATACACGAATTACTGAGGAGTATGAACAGAGTATGACAGAGTGAGCTCCCGTCTCTAGTTCCAGCTCCTGCCAACGTAGCAGTTCGAAAGCAAGACATTGCAAGTAGATAAATAGGTACCACTTTGGTGGGAAGGTAACAGCGTTCCGTGCGCCTTGGTGTTTAGTCATGCCGGCCACGGAAACCACGGAAACCACGGAAACGTCTTTGGACAGCGCTGGCTCTTCAGCTTTGAAACGGAGATGAGCACCGCAACCCTAGAGTCGGATTCTACTGGCTTTTGAGCAAGGGGACCTTTACCTTTACCCTATGAACAGAATATATAATATTTAAATAGTTGTAAAGATCACGGCAGCCACTAAGTGGCACTCTGGTGCTGTTTTTCTACAGATGGCTATGAGCAGAGCTTGGAAAATCACAGAACTGTCAACATTATAACCAGGGACGAATGCAAGGTATTGTGTCGCGAGTTGAACTCTGATAAAACCAAGGATGAGATCCAAGCGCGGGAAGGGCCATTGAGGAGTTTGTACAGATAAAAGGAGGAAAGACAAGGCAAAATGTTTCAAGTTGGTTTTCTTCCTTTTATTAGCTTTTCATACATGATGGTGCAACCTGGAGCTTAGGCTGGATGTTCTATAATGTTTTAAATCCAGTACAATTTGATGCAGTTTATTTACACACACACAATAACTCTCTTATTTTCTTTTCTTTTCAGATAACTTTGAATTTTCTTTTCAGATAACTTTGTGCTTTCTTTTCAACTCGAAGTGTTTTCTGTTATTTGTAATCCATTTGGCAGTTTTCACTGTTTTTTCCCCCTACTTCTGTTTGAAAAGTCAATTTTAGCAAATGATGATGAAGAAATCTTCAGCAGAACATCAACATTTCCAGGATGCTTTTTGAAACATGTGTGTCTCTGTTAGTGTCTCAGCTGGAACAGGAAAAGGAATGTTTCTGGTAAACACAAAATTTAAGACAAGCCACTCACTGAAATATAAATGGTAAAATAAGACAATTGTATATTTATGCCTTGAAATAGGAGTGACAGTATGTTCTCCAAAACCATTAAAGTAATTTCATATTAATGGACAGTATCTGATAGAGCATCATACTTTTCAAGTCTGTGGTTATTTATTGTATTTACTATAATTTTTAAAAACAATATTTAGATGCCACCTCCCAACTATGCGTTTGATGACAATTTATTTATTTATTCACTTTTTATCCTGCTCCTTTCCCTGCCAAACAATATCAAACAATAAGTACAATACAATATAATAAATCAATCAATCTATGAATAGCACAAAGTTGAATTATATTTAGAAATGTAAATAGCTCCTTATTTTGTATTTTATACCGTGTATGAAATGATTTTTTAAAAAGAACACCATTGGTGCAAATATTTGGTCAACTGAGGCCCCGGTCACAAGGGCAGGAAAATGCGGGGGGGGGGAAGCGTGACTGTTTGCCCGGAGCAAAATAACGTGTGGTTGCACGATCAGACGTCCCATCGAGGTCCTGTCGAGGTCCCGTGGTTGGGGGGAGGTGCCGATCACAGGACAATCCTGCGGCGCGGCAAAGAAGCAGCCTCTCTAGCAAAAGGCTCCACGGGTTTAACCCCTTCCAGAGCTGCAGAGGAATGCAAACTGTGTCCTCTGTCCGGTCCCCTCCAGGAGGAGCTTGAGCCGGGCCGCCCCCCCACCACGCCCCCCTGCACCTCCCCCTCTGCCGCCTGGTGCAGAGAGTTCCTCTCGAGCAGGCCGAGCCAGGAGTGGGGGGGGTACGGAAAAGAGGAGGGGGCTGTGTTGTTTGTTTTTAAATGAAGTGTGCGCATGCGCCATTGGGTGCTTGTGTGCATCCCGTGGAGGCTTGAAAAAGACAACCTTTTAGCAATGGGACATGGGCGGGCGCCGGTTGCCACGACCTACCACCGGAAACACGATCAGTCACCTGCCCTTGCCCCGCAGTTTCCGAAAACTAGTACCTCAGAGGTACTAGTTTTTTACCCCGCATCTTCGGCGGGAAGCCTCAGGTTCGCCACGGGAGCTCTACGCTTCCCAGATGTGGCGCTGTGATCACGCCTGGAAAATCTGCCTATCTTCCGTCTCTGTAGCGTGGCTAATTGGCTAATGCTCCGTGTGACCGCAGCCTGAATAACTTTGTGTTCAGTGCCTTCTCTCCCTTGATGCCACTCATCTCTCCTTATATAAAAAAGACTTTTTGTGTGACTCCTGGACATGCTCCCACAGCCTTTGGCCCGCTCAGCTGCCACTCTCGCAAACTTCCAATCCCCCTGGCTGCATTGCCTTGCTGCGTTGGCTTGGCCCCGCCCACAGAGCCGGCAGCCAGCACCTCACTCTCAGCCTGGAGCTGATGAAGGGGAGGGATGCTCCGCCAAGGGAGTGGCAACCCCTCCACGGGGGAGAAGGAGGCAGACCTAGCAAGCGGCAGCAAGCGGGGGAAGCACTCACCTTCGCGGCCCCTCACGACTCCTCTCCCTTGGCCACAAGGCTGGCGCTTCATCAGGGTGATAGCTCAGTGGGCTGCACCACAGAGAAGGCTGCCCAGGGCCTTTCAAAGGCTCCCCCGCCTTCCTTCAGCAGCAGTGGCAGCGCCAGGGAGGGTCTGGCCTAGAGGAAATGAGCTGTGGTTCCTGGAAAGCTGGACTCTTTCCTGAGGAAGACACTTCTCTTGGCTCCTGTGTGGGACTAACTGTGACTAACTGTCCCCTTAGTGGCTGTTGGTAGGCAACCAACTTTTATCAGTAAAAATACAAAGGACTTTCAGCATCACCCCATTCCCCGCCCACTGCCAACTTCACCACTTTCTTGTCAAAATAAACTTATTCCTGTCAGAATACACTCTCTCTTCTTTTTGGCTCCATCATGGCTGACTGGCTAACAAGGTGGGCCAGCGACCATCAAACCATTCTCTTCAACTCCCTGCTGTGTGGCTGTCTTTCCCCTAGGGATGCCAGTCTCCAGGTGGGACCTGGAGATCTCCCGCTGTTACAATTCATCTCCAGATGAAAGAGATCAGTTCCCCTGGAGAAAATGGTTACTTTGGAGGGTGGACCCTATGGCATTATCCCCTGCTGAGTCCTTCCATCCCCCCCCAATGCTGCCCTCCACAGGATCCACCCCCCAAATCTCCAGGTATTTCCCTAATCAGAGGTGCCAATTGTGCTTTCTCCTCAGTACCTGTTGCTAGGCAACCAGGTTCTGTCAGTAAAAGGCCTTTTCCACACCTATTTTGGTATTTGGGAGAAAACTCATTGGGGCCAGTCCTGATAGGGTTGCCAACTCCAGGTGAGAAATTCCTGGAGATTTGAGAGATGGATCTTAAGAGGGTGAGGCTTGAGGAGAGGTGGGACCTCAGACAGGTACAAAGCCATAGATTCCACCCTCCAAGCCAGCCATTCCCTCATGGGGAACCATTGTTGCCAATCTCCAGGTGGGGGCCTGGAGATCACTCAGAATATTTCTCAGTTTCAATAGAGGCTGGCTAAACTAGATTTATGGAGTTTATTAAATTAGGAAACACTTTGTCCAGGGAAGTGAGCAAGCAAAAGGTGGGTGGTATTTTCAAATAAAGTATCAGTTTCTGCAAATTAGAAACTTTGTGCAAATTGAATAGTCTCAATGTTCCCTCTAAGCCGTGGAGTCTTGTGAGGAAAAATTCTAGTTTGTGAGCTACTGGCATTAAAGCTGTGAGCGAGCGATTGGGCTGCTGCATAAATTAGTCTGCTCTGGAGCCATCCTTCCTGAGCTGAGACAAAGAAAGTGTGACCCGGAGGCTAAAAAACTGTGAGCTGGCTCACACTAACTCAGCTTAGAGGGAACACTAGTCTCAAACTGAATATGATGGGATATGCTCCTGCTTGAGATCAGGGCCCTGTGGGAACTTCTACCATTATTCAGGGCCTGTAAAACAGAGCTGTTCTGGCAGGTCTTTGGATGAGGGGGTGGGCATCCAATCAAGTTGGCCTCCCTTGCTGAAGCTCTCCATCTCTATGCAGCCCAGACTGAGTAAGTCTTTAGTGGCCCAGTGGCTCCAGCTTCTGAGACTATTGCACTCTAGCTGATAGTGCTATCTGTTTTAATTCATACTGTTTTAACTGTTTTAACTACTGAATTATTTGTTTATATTATTGTATACTGTTCTTGTGATCTGCCCTGAGCCCATTCACAAGGAGAGTGAAATAAAAGTAAAAACAAACAAACAAACATATATGAAATAGGCCCTTGGCCACTTTGGAACACTTATTGGCCTGTTCTTCTTTACAACATAAAGCCTTATTGGCAAAAATATGTGCCGTATTGATAGCAACAAGACCTGCATGTGAAGTTCCCAAAAACATATAGGAAAAATATATAAAGATATTTTGGGTTCTTCAAGTAATGTCTGCATAAGAGTGACTTTAATTCTGTTTTCACTTCTTCCTTGATGTTCATTCCCAGCATACAGATTAATCTATAAAGGATTGCACTAGTCAGTTGTCTTTATTTCCAAAATCCTGTGTGATCTGGTTTTATATAATGGCCTAACAATCTATTCAGTGTCTTACCCAGAATGGCTGTGAAAATATTTTCATGTCTATTTAATAGTGATATTGACCTGCCCTATGAGATGACATTTTAGTCAGAGCATTCCTTTCTTTGGAAAAGATTATATTGGCTTCTGCCCATAAGCACTTATTGATCTCCGCTCTTTGTAATTAATTACGATACACACCAGATAAATAACCAGTTCTTCAGATAGTGCAACTGTCTATGGATATTCTAATTTCACTAATTAATTTGGAGATACTCAAATGCCTTTAAAAGGATTTAGTTTCCTGCTCTGACACACTCTCAGCAGTATACAACTAAAAAGTCTTGAAATTCTCCTGCTATCTGTTCTGAAGTTGGTGGGCAGTAGCTAGGAAATACTTCTTCACACAGAGAGTGGTTAAAAAGTGGAATTCACTGCCAGAGAATGTAGTGATGGCCACAGGAATAAACAGCTTCAAAAGGGGATTAGATAGATTCATAGAGTCTATGGATCCTAGACTAGATTCATAGAGTCAATGAATCCTAGCCATGGTGGCTAGGGGACCTCCACATTCAGAGGTGCTAAGCCTCTGAATCCCAGAGCCAGGAGGCAACATCAGGAGATACCTTGCTGGTATTCCCATTTTCTTCCACAGAGCTTGCAAAGCCCCCCCCCCCCGGCTTGGATTTGTTTTGATTCTGTGCTTTGAAATCAGTCCTTTTAAGTCTGCAATGCCAGTGGCACTGGGTTCTGCTGGGTATTCTGTACACTGAACTGGTGGTGCTGGGTTTGCAAACACCACCTTGCTTGGATTGTGATTCTGTGCTTCACATCAATCCTGTTGCGCTGGCATTTCCACAATGGCACTGGGTTCTGCTGGGCTTGCAAGCTCCCCTCCCCTTGCTTGGAGTGTGATTCTGTGCTAGACATGAGTCCTGTTGAGCTGGCATTGCCACAGTGTCACTGGATTCTGCTGGGCACACTTTGATTGCACTGGTACTGCTGGGCACTCTGTACAGTGCACTGTTTCTACTGGGCTTCTATTGCCCTTGCTTGACCTTAGTCCTATTGGGTTTGCACTGCCACAGTGGTACTGGTTCTGCTGGGTACGTTGCACTGGTTTTGCTGAGCTTGCAAAAATGCCCCCCCCTACAGCTTCTACTGCAGAGGTTCTTGGGGACTTTGCTTCTGTTCTGCTGGGCTTCTACTGCCGTTGCATTTTTTGCTGTCCCCCCCTTCCATTGGAAACAATGAAGGCTGGGGGCACCTTCTTGGGGGGATGTAACTCAGACCCCGTAAATCCAATCTTTACCAAACTTGGAGGGCAGGTAGAGGAGTGGCAGCCAGAGATCCCTTGTGAGTTTGGTGTCTGTAGCACATCAAGGGGGAGGAGTTCTACTACATCACAAAGCTCACCATTTGGCAGCTAAAAGTTAATGACAGCTTGTGGTTTGCAAACCAGGCATGCCATGAACCACAAACCGAACTGAACCACATTTTCCCGGTTCATGCCTATCCCAAGTCAGGCCTAGGAGGAGCCCTGGGAGAGGGAGTCAGGACCAGAAAAAAAAATGAATTTTCACTCAGCCTAGTATCTGTGCTAATTAGTGCTATTACTTGCCTGTGTGAAAGAATGTGTGCTTCTGAGCATGTGTAGAATGCCTTTCTTATCAGTGAATAACCAGTGTTGAAATCCTATCCTTATCTCCCCCAAAATCTGGGCTTTGGGTTTTAGGGTAGCTTTAGTGTACGGAAGCAACATTTGAAGAATGTAACTGTTTAGGACTGCACTGTAAGGGAGAAGCCTAAAGGTCTACTCAGAAGTAAGTCCCATTTTTTAGTGAGACTCCCAAGAAAATGTTCTTTGGATTGCAGCCAGAATTTGTCAAGTTTTGTTTTGCTGGATACATCTTGCTGAATTTGTCTCCAACCAACTTTCTCATCTTGTAGCAGGAAACTACTGCCTGTCCTGCTTGGAGTAAAACAGCTGTAAAGCTCATACCCTGCCACATATTTTGTTTGTCTTTACGGTGCTAGACTCTTGCTCTTTTCTACAGCTGACTTTCAGTAATTTTTTCAGTGCATCCATCCTCCAAAAGCAAGGTGTCTCTAAGCAGTAGTACCACAGTGGCATTCCTAGATGCTTGAAAAATGGGCAAACCGGAGGAACTGGTCTCTTGAGTTTTGCATCTGTTCCATTCCAAGAAAACAAAGAGTGTTCTGGAACTCCTGGCATGCATCCCAGAGGCCTACAGCACTTCAGTTGGGATGGACTGCTTGTGAATTAATTGCCAATTTCCCTTGCAGACTTTTGTAATATACAGTGGTGGGGAAAGGCCCAGGGTTGCACAGCTTCTTGCCCCTGGGGTCTGGACTTTAGCCTTGCCTACTACGGAGTTTCAAAAATTAACATTTGTGTTCTGAGTTTTGGGTGCCCGGGCCCCCCCCCCCCCGGTCAGCTCTGTTTCTTGCTGGAATGGCGCACTGGGGATTGGTGGGAAGTGGAATGGCACACTGGGGATTGGTGGGGGAGTGCATGCTCTTCCAATCTCCCCCCTGCAGTCAGGAGCTAGTGGCAAGGAAGGGAATAATGCTTGGTAGCTCTCAGCAGCACCGTTCCCCAATCAAAGATCCCC
>NW_015170985.1:66564-88256 GCF_001447785.1 Gekko japonicus | reverse complement strand
AATGGGGCTCTTGTTGCTACTGGCTGTGGGGCATTCACATGGCTGTTTTCCCTGCTGCAGTCCACTGTACCTGCCATCTCCTCCCTGTACCACAGGAGGGCTTTTTTGTCCACCCCCCATTAGTAATTGGCATGTTGCTATGGCATTATGCTACAGTTGCTTTTAAGAGGGAAAGAACCCTGAGAAAGCTCAACTGTGAAGCATGGGGGGGAAGGTGGGGGGAAGGTGGGGGGAGACCAGGGCAGGAAAAATAGTACCAGTGGGAGTGGAACTGGGAAAAGGGTGTACCTTTCCATTCATGCAGATACATCCTGCGGACCTGCCCTTTTTTTGCAGAGCACCCCAAAGAGCCAACACCTCGAAGCAACACCTTGAAGAACCAACAAAAGGCTGTGTCCATGAGAGGAATTTTTTTGTGTGTTGGCCACCAGACACACTTTTATTTATGGAATAGAAAGTTATCTGCCGGTCTTCAAACATCCCTCTTTATTTTAAGGGGATAGATTTTATGGTATAAAGGGTCTTGATGTTAAATCTACATACTTTGATGAATGTATTTTTTAAAAAGGACAACTCAAGAAAATACTACTCCCACAGATGGATTTATGCTTTTCAGTATACTTTTGACAAGCAACTCGGGCTTGAAATGAGTTGAATGAATTTCTGAAACAAATCATTCCCCCTCTGCCTCTTTGGATACTGTCCTTTTGTTTGTGGTGGATTGTTTCATCTCCTTCTTTGGTCTTTGTAGAACCCTGTGGGAAGGCCAAATCTTATTTGTAGAGGATAGAAGGTCCCACGTTCATTCCCTGATATCTCTGGTTCAGTGATCTCTGCTGACTGGTGCTGAGGAGCCACCTTTTTCTGTATGAGACTCTGGGGAGCTGCCATCAGCCAGAGTAGGCATGGCTGTGCTCAGTCAATGAGTTGTGATTGATGGGACGTATCCATTGAGATGGGGCATAGAGTGATACCCTAGGGATGTGGACAGGAACCTTTTTAGAAGGAACCAAAAGAGGTAGGGAGTAGGCAGTGGGGTGTAGCTCAGTGCTACACGCCTGACTTGCAGACAGTTCAAGGTTTGGTCCCTTGTCTATCTGTCTGGAAGACTCAGGTAACAAAGCTGCACAAGAATCTTGCATGAACCTTTGCCAACCAGACCAGACAATGCTGAGCTTGGCATAACCATCGCTTGACTTGTTAGAAGAGAGTTTCATATGCAAGATGTGTGAAACTCACTCCGATTACGCTGCCAAGTGTTGGAAAGTGTTTTGAATACCAAAAAAGGTATGTACCCTTTTCATAAAGGAACTGCCATTTCACGCAACACCCCCCCCTCCCCCATCCTTTATTCAGACTCCTCTGGGATTCGGTTGTCCTTTGGCACCTCTGAATATTTGCATCTCTTTTGTTATAGTTGCCAAGAAACTCTAGGAAATCAGAACAAAATGAATCTTCTTGTTCTGGACTTTATTTATGTATTTGAATGCCGTTCTCCCATTCTGGGTGTGTATGCAGCTTATGAAACAAAGTATATAGAACAAAATGAAATTAAAAAAAACCCCATACAAGTCAGTATAGCTTTGAAAGAGATTATGTGCCCTAAGGTTGTCTTGGGTTGCTTCAGCCCCCATCTCTCAAACTGGGCCATGTCTGTGAATGACAGGTTAAGAGCTGAAGGGCCAGCAGCCCTGGTCAGCCCCAGCCTTTAACGGCCCTTTCTGTACCCATATTTTACCTTGGTTTCTGAGTGCATCCTATTCATCCATTCTGCATTCTCTCCTGCTTTCACTTCCAATTTGTGTTGGGGCTTTTTCTTGTCTCTGCATTTGTTTTACAGGAATCTGCATTCAGACCGTTTCCAGCACACTGTTGCCCTTCAGTTACCAAAACTCCTTTTGCTGTGATGCTTTGTTCTCATCCGCTTTCAAATCACTAATCCTTTCTAAGGTAGACTTGTTTCTGCAGGTATTTAAGTGCTGCCCACTGCTCTCCCCCATTTCAGTCTCTCTCTCTCTTTAGGTTGATGCTCCCTCCCCATTCTGTTTTCTTTCCCTCCTTCTCCAAACACAAAATAGAATGTGTCCTCTCGGGAGGGATTGAGTTCGCAGTTAAAAGTTTTGAAAGATGTTTGCCTTTCTCTTCATCTTAGACAAAGCAGCAGTTAGCTAAAAAATGTGGGTTTTGTTTGTAGATGCAGAATGTATACAGAATACACAAATAAATAAACTGGAGGAGGGAAAAACCAGCGCAGAGCGAATGCGTGCAACTGCAAAGTCAACCTTTAAGGCTTGACTCCTCGAACTCTCTGGAGCAAGCTGTCAGTGCAGAAAGGGCCAAAGACTTATTCAGCTGGCTCTGCTTTTCTTAACTGCCTCCCCTCCACAGTCTTCACAGACAGTCTACTTCAGACAATGAGGCTAGATTGTGCACGTTTCAATTTCTTGACCCGGCTGGTCCAAGACGTGTGTTACACAGAAAATGTGATAAAATGCAGAAAAGACATGTTAAACAAGTAGGTGTTCAAACTCCTAAACTATATCTGACAGCAAAGCATCTTTTTGAGGGAAATTATCTGCCAAGTGTAGACACATTTTTTTTTAAAAAAAAGAGGCTAGATTGTGCACCTTTTTGAGGGAAATTATCTGCCAAGTGTAGTCACATTTTTTAAAAAAGGGCATTGACACAGTTGCTTTAAACAGTCTACTCTGACTTTCCATGTTGATTAACGGACCATTTTACTGTAAGTCAGCTGTGCCCCATGGGCTTTTAAAAATATTTTTTTTCTGAAATAAATTTTCTGAAATATTTTGAAGCCAGAAATACATGTGGCTTTTCTAATACTTATATGGCTCAATAAATCTTCCACACATCTTCTAGAATTTTCTCTGTACCAGTGTTTGATGTTCTTATACTCTTTCCAGTGCATTTTGGTGATTTTGAAGGCAAATCTAATTTGCACATGCCATCCCAGTAATTAATATATTGAACAATTAATTGCATAGTTCTGCAAAAGTATCACCCAGTTGCAAAAACGATGTTCAACGATGTTATGTCTAAACTAACATACCACTGTAGAAATCTTAAAGATGTTAACATACGATCAGATAAATTTGCTGAGAAAATGTTGATGTTTGTAATGGTGTGGAATGATCAAGTCGGGGATGGGATTAGACCTTAATATATTTGTAATGTTTTGTAATAACCATGATATATTCACTAATGTGCATTTGTTTATAAAAATAATTTTTAAATCCCACTCAAAAGGCCCATTTCCTTTCAAAAGGGTTGGTAAAGGATAACTCAAGGATCAGATCTGCCTGTATCCCTTCCTGCTACCTTTGTTTGCACCCCAAATCTTCAGTCTAAGGTGATCACCTCACTTTCCATGATGGTAGGGCTCTCAGGTCTCACAGCTTTTTGGGTATGCTAGCTCATATGATGTGATATGTGGATTCTATCCAACAAAGAGAAGATGGAGGATCTTCAAAAGGGAAGGTAGAAAGAAGTTTCATATTGCACAAAGTAGAAGACCACCAGGACCATCACTGGAGAGCTGCTGACTCCAAAGGGCAAAGATGTTGACAGCCCAGATCTCCTTGCTAACATAAAGCTATCAACATACCTTGATAATATCTCTGGCAAAAGCAGGAGTTTTTTTTCTGTCATAAAGGATGGGATTTATATATCTTGAAAGTAGCAAAATAAAAATCTCAAAGAATGATCACAGTTCTCCTGCGTAATTCTTTTGTTGTCCAGCTGCATTTGACATGTTGACTAATGAGAGACATTGGCACTATCAATCTTAAATCCAAGTCATTTGCATTTTTACAGTGAAGAAGTCCCACTGTGCTCTGTGGTACTTAAGCCCAAAGAAGACTATGTAGGGTTGCAGACTTTAAATTGATCTTAAACTGAGCTTTTAATTTGATTTCACCAGCATAGTGTTCCCCAAGGCATTGTCATTTTGTGTGGGTGCCTGACAACTCTTTTATTTATTTGTTTATTAGATTTTTACCCCGCCCTTCCAGCAGAGCCGGCTCAGGGCAGCTTACACAACCAGTATTTTACCTCACTCTTCCATAATGCTTTGGATTTTGTCACAAGGAAGAATGGAAGTTAATCCAGTTTCAACCTAGAAAGCAGACATGATCGAAAACATGGATCAGTTTAGCCTTTCTTTACTAGCTAGTGACCCTTAACTTTTAACAGGTGGGGTACTACAAAGTCCTCCTGGCTATACGTAGGTGTAGGGTTTTGTCTGAGTGTTGCAAGGTTTTCTGCAACCTGCACTGCATGACATAGAGATAGATACTCTGCATCCCTCCCTCCAGGAACCCCTTTCCGTGATGACTAGACCATACAGAGTCAGTGCCTGAAGGCAGGTTTGGTTCCTTGCTGCAATGACATCTCAACTGCAAATCTTGATTTTATTTTATTTATTTATTTATTTATTTATTTATTATTTGCATTTATAGTCTGCCCATCGCGCAAGTGGGCTCAGGGCGGGTAACATCATAAACATTTTACCTCATTGATGGGACTGGCAAACATTCCCTTGTGTTTGTGTAACCCATGCAGTTTTGTAGCTGTTAACAGCATACAGGGATCAGGAACGCCTGCTTTTGCCAATAGGTGGTGTGGCAATTAACTCCCTTTCCCCCCTTCTATACTTAGTTAATGAGCATGCTCAGTGCTTGTAGCCTTCCGTAAAGGAGGCTGGGTATTCCCAGCAGCCAGCAGTTCAGCCTGGCCCAGAAAGAGGCAACATCTTGGGGAGAGGCCTATATAGACTTTGCTGTGTTAAGGCCTGCCTTGAATTATTGCAGGTAAATCCTGGAGTCAACTGAGAACAGCTGCAGCATCCCAAGTACAGCCTGGAAACCTCATATGCTGTTCCAGTATCTGTGAGCTTACAACATATGGACCTACAATATATGTATTATCTATGTGCTTAGTATTTTTTTCTGTTCTGTGCATCCTTGTGGATGCTGAAGATATCTGTACTCAGTAATATCCTGAAGATTCATTGCTATGAAGTAATAGCAACCAACCAGAAGTGAATGAGGATTTATATGAAAACCTCCATGCTCTGTTTATATAAAGAGTTTATTTTAAATGTTAAAGTGCATTGGTTGTATTGCCTCTCTTATGTCTGTGTTTAAGTACATGTGTAGTAACAGCAGTTACATATTCTTAATAACCATAGGTGGGAGTTCTGCTGTCAAAACTCACTGAACCTGCCCACTCTCCCTGCAGATATATGGACCTTAGTGAGTTACACTTGAGCAAGTAATGAGTCCCAAATAATGTTCATAGGTTTATTATTATTATTGTCATCATCATCATTTACAGCTGAACTTTCAATACAAACAGGTCCTCAAGGCAGGTTGAATACATTGTTCATCACTGAATGACTTGAGATGGTGACCAAACAGAAATCAATAAATGTACTGTTAATGATACTAAATCCTAGACAGGGACTGGTCAATCAGAGCAGATTTCTGACACATTAGTGGTGCCCATTCATCGGTGTTTGTTGTAGAGTGGAGAGGGAAGTCCTGCCCTCTGAGACCTCTGCAGTTCAGCTGAGCTTGTACCAGATCATGAAAACGTGGACAACTGGCAGAGGAGATCGGGAAAAAGGGCCTAGGTCAAGCATCTTTCTTCTTCAAGCAGCATTTTGCTTTGTAATGACATGGTATGTCCAGGATTACACCGGATGGGCAAGTCTGGTAGGGCTGCAGTATGCAAAATCCACCCATGGAGGCACAAGTGATGAGGTGACTGTCCCCTGCCGGAATACAACATCAGAAAATTTCTTCTTTTCTTATTACATGCTAGTTTCCCCTGAACTGTGGACATCAGGGAGAGGCTTCAAGCAGTGTGGGAACCTCCTTGATGCTCCCCTGTGTTATCCTCACAACAACCCTGTGGCAGGTGAGACAGTAGGAGTGGCCCAAGGTCACTCAGTATTCCAGACTGGAATCCACCCAGATCCTAGGTTTGTGCCCTAACCACTACATGGCGTTGTCTCCATTCCCAGCTGTGGCTGAATCCCTGTTGCTTCTCACCAAGGAATTTGGGGGATATTGATTTTGTAATAAGGTTGGGGACCTCTAACTGTTTCCCCCTCCCCACAAGTACCTAGAAGGGGATGGTGAAGGTCCAGGGAAGGAAACAATCCTGAAGCTGGCAGAATCCTTCCCTTGTCATTTCCTTTCCAAGAGCACTGCTGCCACCCCAACTGGTTCTGGCCCTATTCTAATCCCTGTGTTGGATTAACACCCAGCCCCAAATCCTGACACTGCCACTTCTTGCAAAAGGGAAGCAACACCCAGCTACTTTCTTTTTCATCTCATGCATTGCTGGATCCTGCTCTTGGTTTTCTTGTAGTGAGCCGGAGGTTCTTTCTAGTCCCAACCAATGCTCCCTCTAAACTGTGAAGACTTGTGAGCAAAAATTCTACTTTGTGAGCTACTGACATTAAAGTTGTGTGTGAGCTACTGACATTAAAGTTGTCTACTGTATAAATTATTTTCCTCTGGAGACATCCTTCCTGAGCTAAGACAAAAATGTGTGAGCCGTAGGCTAAAAAACTGTGAGTTGGCTCACACTAACTCAGCTTAGAGGAAACACTGGTCCCAACCTGGCCTGTAGCTATGGTGGGGCTACTGGGGACTCTGCCCCCTTCCTTAAAGAGCCAGCCTCTTCCTTAAAGCCCCCTCCCCACTTCTTAAAGGCCCCCCGCTTCTTCCCAAAATGTTTAAAGGGATCCTCCAGCTGTCTGGCAGGCCATGTGCTCCCCGCTGATCAGATGAAGGGCCTTTAAATTTTGCAGGGGGGAGGGAGAGGGGAGTGCACCCCCCTCATTATGGCAAATAATGGCAGCCCCACCAGAAAAATATTTGCCCCACAAGCTGCAAAATCCTGGCTATGGGCCTGGCCTCCCAGCTCTATAATTCTCTGTCAGACACTGTCCTCCTTCAAGGTTTGCTCCCAGAGGGGCCTGGAATCAACATCAGATCAATGGTGAGCAAGGCTCCCTCTAAGCTGTGGAGTCTTCTGAGGAAAAATTCTACTTTGTGAGTGACTGGCATTAATGTTGTGAGCGACCAATCTGGCTACTGCATAAATTAGTTTGCCCTGGAGCCATCCTTTCTGAGCTAAGACAAAAATCTGTGAACTGGAGGCTAAAAAACTGTGAGCTAGCTCACACTAACTCAGCTTAGAGGGAACACTGATGGTGAGCATGAGCGCCATTGTACAACTTTAATAAGATGGACGCACCTGATCTGTTTTAACATCCCTACCCCAAATAATCCTCTTGTAGTTAACTCTGAAAAATAAAAATCTAACTTCTGCCCTAAGAAAAGCAATCTGTTTGGAATGGCACCATTTTGAGAATATACAGGAGGGACCCAATTGAACAACGTTAACAATATGACCCAACAGTGACCCTAGGAAAGGCTGATGCCTTTTTTTTTTTTTGCAGGCACCAAAGAAGGTCACAAATAATAAAGAAACAATGGTCCTGGTCACACGAGCAAGATAATCGGGGGGGGGGGGGTTGAGGCTTTTTGCCCCGGAGCAAAACGAAGCATGGTCACACATTGATGGTGAAGCGTGGCAAAGAAGGGGGGGAAGAAAGAAGCCGCATGGCATGATCACACACGCAGCGTTTGTGCACATGCGCAGTTCCACGTGTGTGCGCATATCACGGAGGCTTTTAAAAAAATCCGGTGTGAGACGGGACGCAGATGGGCACTGGATGAGACGGGATGCCAGTGCTTCCGCAATAAGATGCCCGCCCGCACCCCGCGTTTTCCGGAAAATACTCCACTTTCCCAGGTATCATTTTACTCTGCATCTTCGGTGGGGCGATATGGGTTGCCAACGGGTGTGGGACACTTGCCAGATGTTCCCGTGTGATCGTGCCCATAAAATCCACCCGGCATTCGTCCCTATCGCGCGGCTAATTCTGCGTGTGACCGGGACCAATATTTTGCAACCACATAGCAAGACTTTGAAGCACTGCTCAAATCAGACTTCAGCAAGACCCGTGTGTCTTCAGCCCATGTGTGAATGTTCCAAACAGCACATTCAAATTCCAAACGTGTTCAGTGCAAGGTTTTCAGCTGCCTGACTTATCTTTAAGGACAGCTTCATGTAAAGCTTGTTAACAGCAGTCCAGCTCTGCGGTTACAGTCATGTAGATCAGCAGAGTCCAAGAGAGGAGATAACTCATGAGCAAGTGTAACTGGGAAAAAAGCTCTCATTTTGTCTTTGCCATGAACTTTGCTGCTTGTCCCCGTCTTAGTACCTTCAAAGCACTAGACAAATGCCAAATATTATTAATTTGTTCCCTTCTAGCCAGAAGAAGCATGTTCCTTTACCAGATGACAACACTCTGCCTCCTGCCCACTAAAAATCCAATTTCCACCACGCACTTGGCTTCTGGGATATTATTATATGCTGCCCACATACTTTTAGACCTATCTTCATAGCCTCAAGCCTAGTTTGGAAAAAGAAACCTGAGATTCTTAGGAAGCTGCTCTTGATACCAAATACAGTATTCCATGCTTTCTGACTGCATTTTCATGGCACTGTACAATGCACAGAGGAATGTGTATATAAGCCACGGGTTTAGGAACTAACCTATCAGGTTAACCAATGGTGTGTTTTCAGCAGGACATTTATAATATCAAGGCACCCACGGGGATCGCTCACCTGGAGGAGCCTGGAATAGGAAGAGGATGACCAAGAGGAGACCATAAAGGATCTTCATGACTGATGCCCAGCTGGAATCTCAGTGTCCTTGGAAAGAAGAGCTCGCGGAGGTGAAAGGAGACTGGATAAAAACAGAAGCTCTGTGGGAATCTCAGAATGTGTCATGCTATATGGCATAATATCCTTGCGTCAGTGAGGAAGTATCCAGAAATTCTAGTTAATTATGAAACATAGGAACCTGCTTTGCTAATTGCTTGAGGTTAATTGTAAATTAACAAACCCCGGAAAGAATATTGCACTGCCATTCTTTGGGGAAATAGTTTCTTGGGACATAATTTTATTGCAAGATAATATCGATCACTACATATGCCACAATGTCTCGTCACACCCTTCTGGTCAATATGTTATCTGTAGGCTATTTCACACACTCATCTGTGTTATACCATCACAGAGTGTCCTTCACAATAAGAACTTCCACAGTTTTGGTTATCAGTATACTGATGAGACTCAGCTTTGTATTTCTTTAATGAGATATCTGAATGTTGCAGGCTCTGCTTCAGATCGTTCTTGAAGGACTTGTGCTTCCCACCTTTGATGGAGATGGGCTGTGATTGGGGAGGGGTTGTGGCTCACTGGCAGGGCATCTGCCTGGCATGCAGAAGGTCCCAGGTTTAATCCCTGGCAACTGCAGTTAAAAGGATGAGGTAGGAGGTGACATGAAAGACCTCAGCCTGAGACCCTGGAGAGCCACTGCCACTCTGTGTAGACAATACTGACTTTAATGGACCATGGGGTCTGATTCGGTATAACGCAGCTTCATGTATTCAGGTGTCTCCCAAGGGGTCCAACTGACCCTTTGCTGACTCAGTTAAGATCCAAGGGGTTATACTAGTTCCAACATTACAAAGTGCCACCTGTAAAGCTTTCAGACATTTTTGTGGGTTCATATTAACATTGAGATGTCATAACTGGGAATAAATGAACATTGATGGCCACAATCATGAAATCTTATAAATTTACAGAAAAATAGTTCGCTCTAGGCAGCAGCATTTGGTGCCCTATTTTGTTCAGCATATGCAATAAGAATCCCTGTTAAAAGTTTTTTGTAAAGGGACATGACTTCCAATTTTTCTCTTTTTTCCAGAATTGCTTCTTTAAGCCTATCTAATTGAACTATTTTTTCTAAACTGATCTGCACCCAATATGAGTGCAAGGATTTAATTATACACGAATAACATTTTTTTTCTTTTTCTTTTTTGCTTAGCTACTGTTTTTGCTTAATTACTGTTGCTGGAGGCAAGGGGGACATGTTCCATTCCATCCTGATGGACCCATAGCCACAGTGGGGGCTATTGATCCAGTCAAGCAACCTTGGTTCTCGTTTGGCCCCAGATCTGTCCTACTTGGCACTGCTATTTTGTGCACCTGGCTTGGTCTTCCAATGCCATCACCCAGGCAAACCTGTAAAGACAGGCAAAGGTGCAAGACTGTCCCATTGGGGCCATTCCTTAGTTTAGAATTAATTTTATTCAACTACTTTTATAGGTGGATTTTATTCAGCTGCCAAAAGCAATGTCATATGAATGCTGTTAAGTTATAGTGTGGATGAATCGAAGCATATCTACCCCCTAACTGAGACTCGCATTTAGCTCCATATGAAACAGACAAGAGAGAAGGACACACCTCACAGACAGTGCACCAGAGACTCTTTCCATGAGCCTGGCACATTCCTCTTTGCAAATATTACAGAGCTTTAGCTCATACACATGTATTCTCTGTTTTGGGCCACACCTTATAGACTTGCCTATGTGATGAGGTCAGGAAGGCGCCCACTCTCCGGGCATTCTGCAAACTAGGCAAAGCAGAATTATTCAGGAGGGCACTGGTGCCAAGGTACGAGGGCCATACTATAACAAAAATGGTTCAGAAAGGTGCTTTAATAAAGGGATAAGGGCTGTCGGACTATGCTACTCTGTACAGTATATACTATGTGCAGTTGTTTGTATGATCCTGCTATGTGATTTTTTGCATTGTTTAACATGTGAGGTTAATACGTATGCTTTGTTTCAGGTTTGTCTGTTTTCTGCGTGTTTTCAGATTTCTGCAGTCCTAACCTGATTGTATGGTGTCCCATCCTGTTGGTTGTCATGACTTATGCTGTGTAATCTGCCTTGAATGTCAGTGAGAAATTCGGACTATAAATAAGGTAAATGAGTAAAGTAGGTAAGGATCAATATGCAGAATTTAGACAAGATGGAGGTGACATGGGCTGAGAGGGAGGGTTAAGAGTTGAGGGGTCCTCCTCGATCCAGCCTCATTACTGGGGTAGCAGCTGGGAATGGTGGCAAGATCAGCATGCGTTCATTTCCCTAAAATGCACAAATTACTTCTTTTAAACTCTGCTGACCTGGCCACTGGGATTGCCAATTTTGGGTTGGGGAATTCCAAAATAATTGGGAGTGAAGCCTGGGAGGGCAGGGTTTGGGGTGGGAAAGACCTCCGTGGGAAATAATGCCACTGAGTCCACCCTTCAAAGCAGCCATTTTCTCCAGGGAAACTGATTTCTGTAGTCTGAAGATTTGCTGTAATTCTGGGAGATCTCCAAGCCCCACCTGGAAGCTAGCAGTCCTACTGGCCCCAGACATCTGCACCCGCTCACCTAGATGATTGTGCTGTACGTGGGGCTGTTCTTGAGGGCATCCTGGAACCTTCAGAAAGTGCAAAATATGCCAATGCTACCCCCAGGAACTGAGTGGCCGAGACAAGCAGGGGCAGGCTCTGTTTAGAGGGTAGTAGAGACAGGGAGTTTGGGTTGGGGGGCTGGATCTTGGTTCTTACCACCCTGTATAAAGCGACTGGAAAATTCCATATGCAAAAACTTAATCAATAGATGGGGGATTAAATTCAATATATTGAATTCAAAATTCAATTATTGTTTAAGTATATGGTTATTCCAGGGCTACATCTTTCAAGCTGCAGATTGTAGCCCGGATTCTGGGTTGCCTGATTAGTTGGAACTGAATTTCTTTTGCATGAGAATGGCATTCAGTGCTCTGATGGATTGGCGAATTTGGAATTGGCTCACCAGCAAAGATTATGCAAGCAAGAATCAGTTGTGTTACAAGTTTCTGTCCCCTTTGACAATCTGTGTGTTCAGCAGCATAAATCTTTATTGTTCTGTATAGCTAAAGGCTTTGTGTTAAAAAAATGTGTTTTGGGGTTGGTGAGCCAGTTTGGTGTAGTGGTTAAGAGTAGTGGACTGTATTCTGGAGAACTGGGTTTGATTCCCCACTCCTCCACACGCAGCTTCTGGCATGACCTTGGGTCAGTCACAGTTCTCTCAGAGCTGTTCTCTCACGACCAGTTCTTTTCTTCTTCTTTTTTTTTTGAGCCCCCGGAGGGGATTTTTTATTATTTTTTAATCACTACAAAAACTACAACAGAAAAAAGGGAGCGGAAACTACATATATGGGATAAAGTAAAGAACCCACTACTAACTAAAACCCCAAGAGAGGAGATCCTCCAACTAGCTTAGGTACATCAAGTCTTCCATCATTGATCCCTCTATAAACTGAGTCAAACATTTATCTCACGAGCAGTTCTTGAAAGAGCTCTCTCAGCACCACCTATCTCACAGGGTGTCTGCTGTGGGGAGAGAAAGGGAAGGAGATTGTAAGCTGCTCTGAGATTCCTTTAGGTAGTGAAGGGCGGGGTATAAATCCTATCTCTTCTTCTTCTTAAATTCATTTACCTTGCACATTCTGTTCCTGGTCTAACTTCGCTGAACCCACATGCTATATATGAATACATGCTAATAAGAGCCTTGTTGTGCAAGCACATTATGCCAGTACTAAAATAGCTTCATTGGCTGTCAGTCTGTTTCCAAGCTCACTTCAAGGTGTTCTTCTTACCTTCACGTTCTGGAATCCAAAAACCTGCCTCTCCCATTCGTGTTCCCTTTGCCAGAGTGCGCTGCTAGTTGCTGTCAGGTTTCGCTGGCCCAAGAGAATGCTCAGTTTTTTATAGTAGTAGCACCAACATTGTGAAACAATTTGTCAGAAGAGGCCAGACATCTTCCTTCCCTTTTAAGTTTCTGGCAAGCTTGTAAAGCTGTTCTGGTTTTTTTTTTTTGGGATAAGGCCTTTGGCTGAATATAGAATGAGCTAGTTCCCTTTGAAGTGAATTCTCTGACTGAAATGGCCTTAATTGTTTCTTGACTGGGGTTATTAACCTTGTCATTCCAGTATAGCTTTTTCTTTGATCTGTTTTAAATTTGCTTTTATGGGTGATCAGTATTTTAACTTGTTGTGTATTGGTAACAGTTTTGAACACTCTTGGAAAAGTGGGATATACAGACCATGACATAAATGAACAAATGTATGGGTGAATTGTAAGCCTGCCAGTTCTAGGTTGGGAAATATCTGGAGATTTGGGGGTATAGCCTGGGGAGGGTAGAATTTTAGGAGGGGAGGGACCTCAATGGACTATAAAGCCATAGAGTCCACCCTCCCCCCAAAAGCACCCATTTTCTCCAGGGGAACTGATCTCTACAGTCTGAAGGTCAGTCATAATTGCCAGAGATTTCCAGTTCCCACCAGGAGACTGGCAGCCCTAGGGGGTTGACAGAGCTCCACCATCATGGGCAGAACTTCTGTCATTCTTTTCAGATCCCCTTGAACGCTATGTCAGTGCTGTGGGAGCTGCTTTCACAAGGGTTCAGTTCTTTTTTTAATAGGTGCATGTGTGTATGTGCTTGTGAGTGTGTGGTGACCTCTGCTGACTGACCTCTACTGGGGGCCTGGAGGATATTCAGAGAGGTGGCTGAATAAAGTCTGCCCCTGTCCTCCCGACTGCTGGTATTCCAAGGTCTCCTATTCAAGTACTTGCCAGAGTTGACCCTGCTTAGCTTCCGAGATCTGATGAGATTGGGCTTGCCTGGTCTATCCAGGTTATGGCCACATGGGTTCAGTTCTGAAGGCAATGGTTTTGTGTAAAGGATAGGTGTGCTCAGCTCTACAAATAGGTTTGCAGGTTGCTAAGTGCTTCAGTAGAACTTGGAAGGAACACATGGAAAAGTGGTCGCCGCTGACTCTGGTGATGTCCATTCACACATTCTGTTGTCAATGCAAATTATCTCATGTCAGATGCATATATTCATTGCAGTGTCAATTGCTGCCTTTGACTGTGTGAATGAGCCCTCCGAGATCAAATCGCATGGACCACATTCACTTCGTATAATGTCATAAAGGCAATGCAATCAGTTCATAGGCTCCACTCACAACGTTACTAAAAACAATTATTAGGGTCTGCTTTCTGTACTTTAGCTTGCTCAGGCTAGGATGCTGCTATGGGATTTGGCACCATTTAATGTGTCATGATAATGCCGATGGTTTGCTTCAGTTCTGTTCTTAGACGTCTGGATGGTTCTACAACTCTAATCCTATTGCATTCTTTAACGAACGCCCCATCCATTGATGGTATCGACTCACTCTGTGTAAACTGCCTAAAGTCCAAGTGAGAAAGGCGGACTATCAATAATGTGACTAAATATTTTCTACCCCACCTTTCACCCCAATGGGAATCTAAAGTGGCTTATGTAGTACTCCTCTCCTCTATTTTGTCATCACAAGAGCCCGCTGAGGTAGGTCAGTCCGAGGGTATGCGACTGGCCCAAGGTCATCCAGCGAGCTTCCATGGCAGAGGATATTCTGCAACTTGGGATGTCTTGGATTGTTTATGTACTGGCCCCATTTCAGCAAGAACCGTCCCTGCTGAGGTCTGGCTGCAAATCCCCCAAACACACGGTATTCATGGACCCCACCATTGTATCTCCCTTTGTTACCCAAACTGGACCCAGAGAAAGGAAGTTAGCTTTAAAAAGAGGGCTCACAAATAAAAGGTGGGGGGTGGAAACTGGGAAGTGTTTAGGGAAGGGACATATGACCTTGGGGGGGGAGCCTGCAACACAGTTGGGGGGGGGTCAAGTGGTGGGCAAATCTGGCACACTTTTCACTGACTTGGGACTGTTTCTTGTGGGGAAGATTTCCATAGCTGGACATGGGAACCACTTTCCCAGGAACATGATTGGCTCAAGATAGAATTTGGATCTCACTGGCTGGCTTAAAGTTATCTGCTGTCAAAGCTGGGGGGGGGGGGGGGAGGGGAGACACTTCGACTAGGCTATTGTGAGCCGAATCTGCATGGACACAAGGAGCATGGGTGAGGCAACATGATTAACATCTTTTAATTAGGTTGAAGTGAGCCAGATCTGCATTGACACAAAAGTTGGAGTGAGTCAAGAAAGCTCCTGAAACAGGGTGGAGCGTAAATTAATGATCTGACTGCCCTTCTTGACTGAGTAAAAAAAAGGGAAAGTTCTCCTACATCTCCACTGCCCAAATTCTT
Source organism: Gekko japonicus (assembly GCF_001447785.1). Taxonomy (NCBI): domain Eukaryota; kingdom Metazoa; phylum Chordata; class Lepidosauria; order Squamata; family Gekkonidae; genus Gekko; species Gekko japonicus. The sequence continues at coordinate 73,121 of NW_015170985.1, read as the reverse complement.
ACACCCACATCCAATACCCTCAGTGACAACCCCTAACAGCCAAATTCCATGTCTACAGTTCTTGTCACAGAACTCAACCCTAAGTGGAAAGGAACTCACAATATTTTTCAGAGGCACACGGTTATTCTTATGTGTTAATTGTACCTTACAAAACGATACAACTCACAGAGTTTTTAAAGGCACACCAATATTATCATACCTTAAAAAAAAGATGCCAAGAATGGTCAGCCACCGTAGTCTTATGAGGAGAGGTCTTTTACTGAAAAATTGGATGTATGTAATCCTGTTTTAAAATCTTTCAGCGGCTGACAGTGACAATCGTTTTCGTAAGTTTCATTCCTTCACACAACATTTCTGCTTTCCTTTTTGAGGACAATTATTAAATCTTTTTTCGTAAACTTTTCCTGAGGGACAATTTTCTTCAAACAGCAGGCAAAATCCCTTATTATCATGACATGGAGGATGGTGAACCGTGGCATTCACACCCACCTCATGGTTGCTCCCTGCACAAGGGGAAAAAAACAACAACATTAAGGGTGTTGGATTCCGTGTCTCTATACGGGACAGACAGTGTCGGCATAAGATTATGAGCCACCCTGAGCACCCTCCTCCCATGTCCCCCCCAGCAGGGTTAAAAGTGACATGGAGAAGGAATACTTCTGCAGCCCACTTTGGCCCCCAAACAGCAGCAGTGCAGGAACAAAACAACAGGAGCCAGCCACACCTGTCACTTCCTTCCACTTCACTGTCCCCCCCCCTCCCCCAGTCTGATGCCTCCAGCAGAACCTTTGGTAGTGAGCCACTCCAGAGGAGAGAAAACAAGACTGAGAGATCAGAGGGCAACTAAGGAGAAGGCTGTGGTTTTAAGGGATGGCAGAGAATGCAAATGCATTGTTATCTCCAGAGCTCCTCTCAGCCCGAAATGCCTGTCAGCTTCAACACAAACTGTACATCTCAGCCATCCACCAAAGATCTCAAAGCAGCATACATGGTCTGTGCTCACAACATCCTTTTGAGGTCGGTTAGCTTGTGAGAGAGAGTGGCTGGGGTGACCCAGGGAACTTCATGTCTGAGAACAGGGAACTTATGTCAGCACAGCGCAAGTCCTGTTCCACTACACCTTGCTCACTAGACCGCTCAGAATGGGAGAGCACTCTCTTGGTGCTCTGCCTCCTTTTCCATATATGTACAATGTGCCACTGGAGACCTTTCCAGTATATTCTTCTCCACCACCCCCATCCCATTTACTTACCTAAAACAAACTGGAAGACAAGGAAGAGGGCAGCAACAATCAGGAAGACCCTCATGGTGGATGCTTGGGCTGGATTTCGATGTCACAAATGACTACTGAACCAAGAGTGATGCAGCTGGGTAGTGGTGAACAGGCTTTATAGAGAAGAGCAAACAGGTTGGTTATTGCCTCAATATCTGTGGAGCAACACTGGCTAGAGATTGCGGTGAATCAACAGAAATCCTAAATATGAGAGAGGGAGAGAAAGAGAGTGATATGTTTTGGACTGCATGACCTACGCCCTGACACACTAATGGCACTTCTTTGCACAATTTGCTTGTATTTACATATCACGGAAATGTTGTTTAAAAAATGATCAGAAATTTCCACATTGTTAATTGTTCATATGCCTCATTTGAGGGTTCACTGGTCCAGGAAATACATTTAGGATTTCTGTTGCTTCACCGCAATCTCTAGCCAGTGTTGCTCCACAGATATTGAGGCAATATCCACTTAGAGCTGAGTTCTGTGACGGGAGCTCTAGACATGGAATTTGGCTGTTAGGAGTTGTCACTGAGGGTATTGGGTGTGTGTGTAAGAATTTGGGCTGTGGAGATGGAGGAGAAAGCCCTGAACTCATCCCCTAGTGCCATTACTCTGTCATTCCAGCATATAAACTCCAGAAAGGAAGAAAGGCTATATAGGTATTTCTCTTTTTATGAATCTTAAAGCAGCCTCTGAGGGCAGTTTTTGCTCAGGGAAACTACGCGGGTGAGCTCTAATCCCCCCCCCTTTCCCAGCACCATGGCCTTCTCTGTATTGTCCTCCCACCCAGTCTGCTTTTTAGGGCCAAAAATTAAAGCTGGTGTTGCAGTTACAGAACTCCAGGGCTCCATGTAGCTTAGCCCTTGGGCCTTAATTGTGAAGGCCGCCAATTGCAGAAGATCTGAGGTGAGCTCCTGTTTCCCTTCCTGGAATAGGCAGAGAAGCATGGGTGGGTCCGGAGGCCTGTGCCTTTTGCCAAGAGCTGGGCGACCTGAAGAGGGCTGAGGGATGCCTAGAATGACTCTGGCAGAGAACTTGTACTGAACTGGACAGATCATGCAGTGGAGGCTCTTGGAAGACCTGTGCAGTGACATTGACAGCCGCAAAGAACTGATATTTCTATCCTACCACTGCATTGACTAGTTTACGGGCATTCCAGTTGTTCAAGGAAACTCAGCATCTGATTCCAAAATCTGAGTCTTTATTGATCCAGCTTCTAGCTTCTACCATAGAGTTTTGCTGGAAAAACACAGCATCCCCCGCCCCCAAACGTGCCTACATCACGTTGGCATATTGTGTTTAATGTCTCTGTTTTGGGGGGTAATCCCCCCCCTGCCAGCCGGCTGGCCAGTGACAAAGAGGTGGGGCACAAAAGTGGGGGACTACCACTGGGGGGGGAGTCTGGCATCCCTAACTGGATGCCCTGCAGAACAGAGCCTCCCAATCACAGCCCAGAAAGGCATTCCGGAAAGATACCAGGATTGATGGCATTAAAAGCTGCTGAGATATCCAGGAGAATTCACAGAGTCTTACTCCCTCTGTCTCCCAGCGTAGGTCACCCACCAGGGGACCAAGGCTGTTGCAGCCCCATAGCAAGGCCTTACACCAGACTGGAAAGGATCCAAACAATATGTTTCATCCAGGAAACCTTGGATGGGCACCTGCTGAAGTTCAGAGCCTGGCAGAGAGGGCACACCTTCAAATGGAGATGCTGCGTCCTCTCTTATTTCTCAAAGGGGGGGGGGGAGCCCTGGAGGTCGTGGAGGAAGCAGCATGAAAGAGAGCCATGACCCGCTGCCTCCTCCAGTTCCCCCTCCCAGCCAGATCAGCACCCTGGCAGCACTGCAGTGACTCTATCTGGCCCTTTGATCCACCCACCAGCGTCAACAGAACTAAGAGGAATGCAAAGAGGTTGCACTCAGCCCCCAGCACAGCTGCCTCTGGGAGGGGAGAGGTAAAAGCTACAACCAAGGGGAAGGACTGAGGCGCAATTTTCAGGTGTGGCCACAGCTGGGGGGAGAGAAAGTGTAAGGACCCTCCCCCCTCCTCCAGCCGAGACCCTTTGATCAGTGGGATCCCCCTCTTATTTAGGACTTAGTTGTTTTAAAAGGCACCCCCTTTTAGAGCCTGTGCCAAGGGGATCTGGGACGAAAGGAGTCTCATAAAGGTGCCTGGGTACAGCCGTGAAGGCCCAGGAAAGAGGTAGGGGGTGCTGGCATCAGAAACTGATTAGGTGCCATCTCCCCCAGCTCTGGATTCTCAATAACAATAAGACTGCATTTTCAATAGCAATTTCCCCCCACACTGGAATATCCTGGAATACCCCCGAGATGTCTGCCCTGCCCAAGGAAGTTGCTGTTATATTAAGCAATGCCCAGTTCCACTTTTGAGATGGTTAGACAGTGTCATAGATGCAACAAACATGAAATTGAGCAAACTTCAAAGGCCAGCGGAAGACAGGAAGGCCTGGCGTGATCTGGTCCATGGGGTCCCGAAGAGTCGGACTCGACTGTGCGACTGAACAAGTTCCACTTTCCCTTTTTTTACTCAGTCAAGAAGGGCAGTCAGGTCATTAATTTACGCTCCACCCTGTTTCAGGAGCTTTCTTGACTCACCCCAACTTTTGTGTCAATGCAGATCTGGCTCACTTCAACCTAATTAAAATATGTCAATCATGTTGCCTCACCCATGCTCCTTGTGTCCATGCAGATTCGGCTCACAATAGCCTAGTCGAGGTGTCTCCCCCCCCCCCAGCTTTGAAAGCAGGTAACTTTAAGCCAGCCAGTGAGATTCAAACTCTATCTTGAGCCAATCATGTTCCTGGGAAAGTGGTTCCCATGTCCATACAATGGTGGGGTCCATGAATACCATGTGTTTGGGGGATTTGCAGCCAGACCTCATCATAGCAGGGACGGTTCTTGCTGAAACGGGGCCAGTACATAAACAATCCAAGACATCCCAAGTTGCAGAATATCCTCTGCCATGGAAGCTCGCTGGATGACCTTGGGCCAGTCGCATACCCTCGGACTGACCTACCTCAGCGGGCTCTTGTGATGACAAAATAGAGGAGAGGAGTACTACATGAGCCACTTTAGATTCCCATTGGGGTGAAAGGTGGGGTGGAAATGAGGAAAATATTTAGTCACATTATTGATAGTCCGCCTTTCTCACTTGGACCTCAGGCAGTTTACACAGAGTGAGTCGATACCATCAACGGATGGGGCGTTCGCTAAAGAATGCAATAGGATTAGAGTTGTAGAACCATCCAGACGTCTAAGAACAGAACTGAAGCAAACCATCGGCATTATCATGACACATTAAATGGTGCCAAATCCCATAGCAGCATCCTAGCCTGAGCAAGCTAAAGTACAGAAAGCAGACCCTAATAATTATTTTTAGTAATGTTGTGAATCATTTAATACCATGGAAGTCTGTTGCCTGCACAGAAAAGCCCCCTAGGATAATTCAATTTTGCATAGTTTGTGGGAAGCCATGAGGCTGGGAGCCTTCCTGACCTCAGGCAGGGCATTCTGCAGTGTGGAAGCCATGTTGGAGAAGGCATGTGTAAGGGCAGTTGCTGATCTTGCATACTTGCAGGTTGGCATCTGCAGAAGACCCTGCTGTCATGGCGGAGCATGGGGGGAGAGCTGCCCTTGCAGACGTGAGTGTCCAAGGCCATGAAGGGCTTTCTTTGTGATGGCTAATGCCTCACATTGAGCCTTTGTTGTGTACTGAGCATGGGTCATCACTGAGTTAGTATCCGAGACTGGCTGAGCTTATTGCTCTGGAACAATAGTTTGCCAGGATTCTGGAGGGAACCAATGGAAAAGGAGTGTTATGTAAATAGCCTATCATTGGGAGTGGGGTGTGTTTGGGTGTGGTGCTTGCATGCTGTTTAAACAGGGTGGCAGCCCTGGAGTTTGTCTTGTAGTGTTCCTGAAATCACTTCATAAAGTAGAGCTGTTCACTATAATGTGTCTTGAACCCAGTATTTAACAGCCTTGTGACTGATGGGCAAATACAATGGACAAATAAATAAATAACCTGACAGTTACACATTTAACACTAGCTGGAACTGCAGAGTAATTTCCTTTCTAAGAGTCTACATGTTAGCACATCAAGTATTTGTTTATAAACTACCTAGCTGAAACTTCCTAACTTGTCTGGCAAGTTTCCCTGACTTTTGGGTGTAGAGTGTAGCTCTGCAAGCCAGACTGATTCCCAGCAGCAGCCAGGAACATGCAGGTGTGCTTGAAGAATATGAATTGCATGCACTTAATCTGACCTACAGTTTTCCACCCCAGGGAGCTCCCTGGGGAAACAGCAGTCTTCCTCACCCTCTATGATTTATATTACCTGGGCTCCATAAATTTCACTCCATTATCCTAACAAATAATGTAATATGGCACCTTAACATTCAGCCAGCTTTGACTCTGGGTCACAGTGGTGCCAGGCTTCTGTGAGTAAAATATGGAAGCAACTGAATGGCTGCAGTAAAGGAGGAAGCAAAACAATCTCTCCCTTATTATAAAAGAGTTTTGGGTGCCAGAATTCTAAAATTGGCCCCTTTAGTGTTAGGCCGAAAAAACTGCCACTCGGAAGACACTGGCTGGGTTCATTGGCTGCTTTGTGCAGTCCCGGCCAGCGTTCCAAGGTCATTTACATATGGAAGCTGATTGGACTACACTCCATTCCACACCTCAAACTCACCCCCCCAAGGCAGTTGGAATTTTCAGTTGGGAGAGGAGAATGATGTCAGCTGCTCCCTAGGCAGAGGCTGTGTGTGTGTGTGTGGGGGGGAGGGTTGTAAAGACAGACAGGCAGATAAACGTTGGCTGATGGTTGCCAACTCCAGGTTCGAACTCCAGGACATAGGGTTGCCAACTCCAGATTGGAAACTTCCAGGATATTTTAGGGATGAAGCCTGCTGAGGGTGGGATCTGAGGAGGAGGAGGAAGAGGGGGACCTCAGACAGATACAATGCCATGCTGCCCACACTCCAGACAAGCTGTTGCCAGTCTCCAGGTGACAGCTGGAGAGATCTTAAAGCTTTGGTGCTACTTCAAAGTTCCCCAGGAGCCCAAAACAGAGTAGTGTTTTGGAAAATCTTGAGGAATTGTTTGGTGCATTTACGATGGGGCTCCTGGGGAACTATTGTTGCCAATCTTGGCCCAGCAGCCATCAAACCATTCTCTTCAACCCCCTGCTGTGCAGCTGACTTTCCCCTAGGGTTGCCAATCTCCAGGTGGGACCTGGAGATCTCCCACTGCTACAATTGATC